>NC_057794.1:395246840-395248915 GCF_018294505.1 Triticum aestivum | reverse complement strand
GCGACTAAAGGTGCCCAAAGGCCTTTAGTCGCGGTTGGCCAGGCCAACCGCGACTAAAGCTCCTCCCCTATATATACCAGTTCAGCACGCTCACTTAGCCATTTGGTGCCACTTCTCTTCACAAGCTTCACAAGGGGGTGTAGGTTTGCTTTTGGTTCCTCTTATGCACACAAGGTGTTTGATGAAATGCCCCAAGAGCGTGAAACAAACATGATATGAAGTGTTGGAGCCACACTTGAGGTTCCTCATTTATTTTTTCCTCCTCGATCGCGGTTAGCAACTTGAACCTTTCATGCATGTGTGTCATTGATAAAATATGCATGTGTGTTGTTCATTGTTTAATTTCTATTGTTTATAGCTAGTTAGTTTAACAAATGCATGATGGTTAATTATATATTTTATATTATAATAATGCAGATGAATCGGCAATGGATGTACGATAACCGACTCTCCCGCGAGTTCACTACGGGTTTGAAAGATTTCCTTGTAGTGGCTAATGCGAACAAGCAGAAGGGTTTTGTTATCTGTCCATGTGTTGACTGTAAGAATCAGAAGGGTTACTCTTCCTCAAGAGAAGTTCACCTGCACCTGCTTCGGCACGGTTTCATGCCAAGCTATAATTGTTGGACCAAGCATGGAGAAAGAGGGGTTATAATGGAAGAAGATGAAGAAGGGGATGATTTCATCGATGAAAGCTATCTTGCTCATTTCAGTGATACTTTCATGGAGGATGCTGAAGGTGAAGGGGAAGGTGAAGGGGAAGGTGAAGGTGAAGAAGAGGCATGTGATGAGACCGTTGATGATCTTGGTCGGACCATTGCTGATGCACGGAGACGCTGTGAAACTGAAAAGGAGAGGGAGAATTTGGATCGCATGTTAGAGGATCACAGAAAGTCGTTGTACCCCGGATGCGATGATGGTCTGAAAAAGCTGGGCTGCACACTGGATTTGCTGAAATGGAAGGCACAGGCAGGTGTAGCTGACTCGGCATTTGAAAACTTGCTGAAAATGTTGAAGAATATGTTTCCAAAGAATAACGAGTTGCCCGCCAGTACGTACGAAGCAAAGAAGCTTGTCTGCCCTCTAGGTTTAGAGGTTCTGAAGATACATGCATGCATCAACGACTGCATCCTCTACCGCGGTGAATATGAGAATTTGAATGAATGCCTGGTATGCACTGCATTGCGTTATAAGATCAGAGGCGATGACCCTGGTGACGATGTTGAGGGCGAGAAACCCAGGAAGAGGGTTCCCGCCAAGGTGATGTAGTATGCTCCTATAATACCACAGTTGAAACGTCTGTTCAGGAACAAAGAGCATGCCAAGTTGTTGCGATGGCACAAAGAGGACCGTAAGTCGGACGGGGAGTTGAGACACACCGCAGATGGAACGCAATGGAGAAAGATCGACAGAGAGTTCAAAGATTTTGCAGCTGACGCAAGGAACATAAGATTTGGTCTAAGTACAGATGGCATGAATCCTTTTGGCGAGCAGAGCTCCAGCCATAGCACCTGGCCCATGACTCTATGCATCTACAACCTTCCTCCTTGGTTGTGAATGAAGCGGAAGTTCATTATGATGCCAGTGCTCATCCAAGGTCCGAAGCAACCCGGCAACGACATCGATGTGTACCTAAGGCCATTAGTTGATGAACTTTTACAGCTGTGGGGCAGACCTGGTGTCCGTGTGTGGGATGAGCACAAAGAAGAGGAATTTAACCTACGAGCGTTGCGTGTCGTCGCTGCTGTCGTCGTTGTCGTACTCCTGCCTAGGCGTATAAATTTTTTAATTGAATTAGTTTTATTTTTCTGAATTTTTTGATATATTATTTGTATTTTTAACATTTTGAATTGAAATAGTTTTATTTTTCTTAATTTTTTGATATATTATTTGTATTTTTAGAATTTTGAATTGAATTAGTTTTATTTTTCTGAATTTTTTGATATAATATTTGTGTTTTTAACATATTGAATTGAATTAGTTTTATTTTTCTGAATTTTTTGATATATTATTTGTATTTTTAAGATTTTGAAAAAGAAAAAGTATTTTGAAAAATACCTTTAGTCGCGGTTGGC
>NC_057794.1:395124650-395246071 GCF_018294505.1 Triticum aestivum | reverse complement strand
TCTGCCGCCCCGTCTCGCGCTCTACCGCGACACCCTCTCCCACCCCTTCCTCGCCCCCTCCTTTTGCCACCGCCCTTTCGCCACCGCCACCGCCACCGCCCCCCTTCTTCACTTAATTAATTTGTTTTTACTACATGTTTTTAGGACTGACATAATGGCGGACGATAGAGCTGACCCGATTATGGACAACTATGATCCGGACGGTGAAGCACATATGTTCGGCATCATAAACGGCGATATTCTATATGTGCCGACCGGACAAGAAGAAGATGATATCTCTTCTTATCTGAACCTTGACGGTGAAGATGAAGGGCGCCGTCAGCAAGATGATGCCGAACAAACGTCGATAAACGACGATCTTCAAATGGAAGTAGCAACCACCTCCGGCGCTGAGGTATATATATACATTGAGCCTCTAGTGATACAAACTAACTGATTTGAATAAATATGTGTGTACTAACGCGCGCGACTCTCTTTCTTATTTTAGCCCTCGGCCGGATCGTCGAAACAATCGAGTACGTCGTCAAAGCGTGGCGCAACCAAGACGATGAAACAAGGAGAAACATGCACCATCGAGGTTGTCGACAGTGCAACCGGCAGGCCGCTGGAGCCCCGCAAGAACGCCACCAAGTTTGTCAACCAATGCGGAGCCGTTGTTAGAGACAATGTCTCGATCACCGTCCAGGAGTGGAATAAGCCAAAGAAGGCACGAATTGCTGGTTTTACTTTTGTCGATAAGAGAACAAAAAAAGATTGCTTCAAGAAGCTTATGGAACATTTCGTTCTACCTCCGGAATACAACAAATTCGATGAGGAGGGTAACAAGATTGAGGAAAACAAGGAGAGGAGGAAGCTAGTCAAACAGTTCGCTCTTCATAAGATGGCCGACGCATTCCGGAAATTCAAGCAAAATCTAGCCCATGACTTTGTCAAGCAGAACAAGACTCCGGATTTCAAAGGACAATATGAGAAACTGAAACATGATTGGCCAGAATTTGTGAAGCAAAAGAAATCGGAGCAGTTCATTCAAATATCAAAAAAAATAAGGAAAATGCGGCTAAGAAAGAGTACAATCATATTATGGGGCCAGGAGGGTATCGCCTTTGGGAGCCTAGGTGGGAGAAGATGGAGAACGAGCTGAGGGCGCGAGGAATCCGTCCAGGTACGGAGGGATGGGACCCAAGGGCCAAAAGCTGGTGGTACGGGCATGGGGGAACGCTGAACCCGGAGACAGGGGAGTGTGTTTACCGGGGCAAAATAATTAAACCCACCCAAGCCCTTATTGACGCAATGAGGGATGCTCAAGAGGGGAAGATCAAGTTCAACAGAGAGAACGACGCGCTGACAAAAGCCCTCGGGAATCCTGAACACGGAGGATGTGTACGAGGCATGGGGCACATTCCGTGGAAAATAGGGTTCCCCCAGAACAATGACCCGTACGGTTACAGAAGCCGGAAGAGAAAGATGGATCGGGAAGCAGATGTTGTGGCGCGGTTGGCATCGGAAATGGATGTGATGAAGAAAACCGTGAGTGTACTAGTAGCCGAAAGAGATGCAGCTCGGGCGCAGCATGAAGATCATCCAGCGGATCTCAGAAGCCAGCAGCGGAGAAGCAGTGTGGCTTCCACGGAGGCCCCACCGGCTGGTGTAGATGCACCGACGATCGAAATTACTGCACCGGAGCCTCTGGTGGTCGAAATTACTGCACCGGAGCCTCCTCGCTACCCCGTGGACGATATAAAGGAGATGAAAGAATGTCATCTGTATTATCCTATCGGGAACATGTCCATGAAGGTAGCCATCGGCAGTGCTTTACCATGTTTACCTGGAGCACTCCACCACAACAACCCCATTCAAGATGGCTATGCTCGTGTCACGGTGGAGGACATAGTCCAAGGGTTTGAGGACCTGGAGATTGACATTGCTACACCTGAAGGGGAGAAAAGACTTGGAGATGTCAAGCGCCATTTCATTCTATGGCAAAAGAAGTTTATCAAGTTTCCAGGCGAGGCGCCAAGGACAACAAGTCCACCCCCCTACGGTGGTGGTGGTGGTGGTGGCGGTTCACCTACACCTCCGTCACGTCAGCCGACGCCCCCCAGTCCACAACGTCCGGCGGGTGATCAGACGCCGCCCCCCAGTCCTCGTCCGGCGGGTGATCAGATGCCGCCCCCCAATCCACCTCCGGCAAAGAAGCAGAAGCAGTCCTGGATTATTAACCCGGACCCTTATGTACCTAAGACCACAAAGGTACCGGAGCCATCACTGAAGCCTCTCCCCACAAGGCCTTGGGAACGTAGTGCCGAGGAAACTGCCGCGGCCGCGGCTGCTGATCATGAGAAATGGAAGGCGGACTGCAAGAAGAAAAGAGAGCCCGAGCCCAAGCCAGTATTTTCTGATGAGCAAAAGAAGTGGGCTAAGTCATTTTTGAGCACACCGTCCCAAGTCGCGAAGAATCTGCCTGACGACTATGCACGTGAACTTCGTAGGCAGGCACTCATGTTGAAGGAGAAGAAATAGCGGGCGGAGAACCAGGAGAACAAAGCCTTGGAGGAGGCCGAGAAAACGGAATTAGAAAGTAAAAAAAGCGGGAAATGAGTTGCCCAGCTCGGGGAACAAAGTAAACAATCGATTGCCCCGCTTATAGTGAAAGCCGCCGGTCCGGATGACCCCGATATCATAGCAGCTGCGGCAGCACATGGATTGACTGTAACGAGTGCCAGAGAACAAGCGGCCAACTTAGGTATTACTCTTCGTGAACTGTTAGGCCTTGATGAGGCGCCAGTGAAGGAGGTAGTAATTACATATGTGAAGAATGGGCCTCTCGTCGAGCCTGCGCAGGAAGAGGATCTACCTCCACAAATGAAAGGTCTGCTGAAATGGTACAAGGGTTACATAAAAAATAAAAACGCCAAAGAATATATTTATGCGGAAGTTAGATATGAGCATCACTTCAAACATTACTATGTACAAATTCATCTGAGTGAATTGTTCCAGCTTTTCAATCTGCGCGAGCTCGACAAATCTATCATCAGTTGCTACGTTCTGTAAGTGATTTATTTCTACCCCATCTCGTTCATATTGCATGCACTATATATATGTCCTAACTATATTGTTGTGTCCGCTATTATACATGCAGAATGAAGATTAAGGAATGCAGAGTAAGGAACATCCATGATGTTGGGTTCATTGACCCACACATCGTTAATGAATATTTGTTGGAGCATCACCCCGCCGACATGGAGGCAGACCTGTGGCAGTTTCTTACAAAGCAGGAACTCAAAAGTGATATTCTATTTCCTTACCATTTTGGGTGAGTGTTTCTGTCTTGAGCACATTCTCTTTTGTTTACTCCATGCATGGTATGTGGCCGGCTAATCGATGAGTTATGCATGACGTATTGTGCATGTATCGTGTCCGCAGGTTCCACTGGATTCTGCTAGTAATTAAAGTTGACACCTCAGAATGTCTCGTCCACGACTCTCTGAATAAGGATCCAAAGCTTTGGGGCGGCATGAGAAGAATGCTGCAGAAGTAATTATTTTCATTCATTTGCGCTCTATATCGATCGGCCTATTTCGTTCATTTCCTAATATCAAGTAACTAATAACTCTCTTGTTCATTTAATTTTCTTTGACTCGTAGGGTTTGGAGACGGTTCGTAGATACAAAGGTCGGTGAATTCAAAAAAGAGCTAGAATTCAAAAGGTCAAAGGCTAAGAATGGTGAGGATATTCAGCCAGCGGGGACCAATCTATGTGGATACTATGTCTGTGAGATGATCCGGAGATACACCTCTGAGCGGGTTCCGAGTGATACCAATGCTCAGAGGAATAACCTCCGGATGATGCTTAGTCCAGAAGCTCGCTTCCGACCACTTCAAGAGGAACTAGCTGGATGGTTCAGGAGGGAAGTCCTCCATCCTAAAGGAGAACACCATTACGAGGACGTAGAACTTTATATGCATTAAATTATGTATGGAAACTTGTTCAAAATTGTATATGGTCATCCGATGATATTGAATATATATTGTATATTCCTCTTGTATTCTTTTTGATTCTAATTTCAAATTTGTTTGAAATTGTACATTCATATGCATGTATGTAGTACCGTAGAATATGTGAAACTCCTTCAAAATTAAAATAAAGCACAAAAGAAATAAAACAATACAAATTAAACAGAAAACAGGTTGGGGGGGGGGCTAAAACCCTAAACCTGCGGCGGCCTTTAGTCGCGGTTGGCCAGAAGAACCGCGACTAAAGGTCCTCTGCCCCGACGGCCGCCTGGCGCCCACGTGGACGGGCCTTTAGTCGCGGTTCTTAAGCAACCGCGACTAAAGGGGGGGGGCCTTTAGTCGCGCCTATTTGGTCGCGGTTGCGCAACCGCGACTAATGGCAGTTGCGAACCGCGACCAAAGGCCCTTTTTCCACCAGTGGCGGCCGCTAGCTGTCCCGCACCGGTCCATCCTTTGACTGTCCATCTATCACAACCCATCATAATAAAAGCACGTGCGTGTGCCTGGGCCCGTGTGTTGGTGTCCGTGGGAGGTCCTATTTTCTACTATGCAGGGAGGGTCGCCCGGTGCAGTCCAGTTCTTCTTCCCCACACTTCCATCTACGCTTGCCCCCCATTCACCTGATAGCTAGCAACCCTAGCCGTCAATGGGTTTTTTCACCCGCAGCGGCAAGCCCGGCCAGGACAAGCATGACCAGGAGGCGTCATCGTCGTCATCAGGTAGGCGTCCAGTGAACTTCACCATCGCACGGTCACTGCCGCTTCCGAGGCCACGCCAACCTCGACGCCCGCGCCTGCGGCTTTACCACCCAGTCAACCAATGCATCTACCACTTGGAGAAGCATGTGTCGGGGCTATGGCTGGATGTCAACCTATCGCACAGTTGCGTCTCAACCCCGACAGGCCGGTGCCACCAATGCCATAGTCGGCCCACGCGCAGACGGGGGAGGTCCACCTCCTTCGTTCTACCTAAGATCCTGAACTATGCACCCACACGGACTACGCCAAGGACTCCTCCTATTGGAACGCATGATTCGTGATCGAACATGAGGCTCGCCATTGGCAGGGCTTGGGTCCACCGGCTACAGTGGCTGCTCCACCACCAATGTTACTCGTGAAGAAAGAGGAGGAAGCCACTGACTTGGCCGCCCTGGAGGAGGCCAACTAGTGGTAGTATGAGGAGTACAGGGCATAGGAGGAGGCACCGTGACCTAACCTCGCATAGGGGCTGGTGTGGAGGCCTTCATACAACCGTCGCCACCACCCGTGCCAAGCTTGGAGGCCGTCATGTCGTTGCCACAACTACCAGCGCCTAGCATGCAACACACCTACTAGTGGATGGCCACCGTGTCCATCTATGTCTATTTCCCACCTATTTGGGTGGGCTCGGTGGAGGAGGAACGCCAGCACGTCCTGCAGTGGAAGGTGCGGGCGCTAGCCATGGAGTGGGCAGAATAGGAGAGGCTGATGCATGTAGACCGCAACAAGGAGGAGGAGCGGCGCGAGCTAGCTTAGGAGGCAGAGCGTGCATAGCAGCCGGCATCTGATGCAGCCAAGCAAGCGGTGGCTACTCTGGTTGCCTACCAGCAAGCCTTTCCCTGGGCGCAGACTAATGGCCCATGAGTATAAGAGATCGCAACAGTCTTGGAGAGTAGTATTTCATCCAAATTTATTGATTTGACATAAGGGTAGTCAAAAGGTATTTATAAGTCTTAGAGCATCTCCAGCCGTTGGCCCCCCAGGAGGCGAGTTTACGCGCCCCCTGGGAGCGAGCCGCGCTAAAATCGGCACGGGGGCAAGCGGGTTCCCAGCCGCTCGCCCCAGGGTTGCCCCTAGACGCGGGTTTTATATTTTGAAAAAACCAAATTCGACAAAGTTCGGCTAAATTCGGCAAACTTGACATAAATATTGGACATGTTCGGTGCTACATAAAGTTATTTTAAAAAATCAACTACGGCGCGAAGAAGTCGCTGAGCGCGGCGAAGTCGCCTACGTCACCACCATCCTCGTCGTCGGCGGCCGCCTGCTCCTTCTTGATGGCACGGCCGCCCCTGCTGGACCCCTGCCCGGCGTCTCCATGGTGGACCGGTGGTGGCGGCACATCGTCGTCACTATCGTCGAGGACGACCACGCCTCCCTCCTCCCGGCCATGGAGCCGAGCTTCGAAGCGCTCGTAGGCGAGGCGCCGACGCTCCAGCTCCAGTTGCGCCCAGTCATCGCGGGCCCACTTCAGGGCCGCCGCATCGTCGAGCTCCTCCTCCTTGAGTCCTTGACGCCGCCGGCGATCCCAGGCTCCGTCTTCACGACGGGGAGCCCCGGCTCCGTCTTGACGGCGACGAGCCCCGGCTCCGTCTTTGGCTTGACGAAGCGTGGAGGAGCCGAGGAGGGGGCGTGCCTGCCACCCTCGTTGATGACGATGTCAGCGCTGAGGCAGCGCCGGCTGAGCGGCGCCTCCGCGACAAGCTCGGCCTTCACGCTGAACAGCGCCGGCGAGCCGAAAGAGTGGGAGGAGGAGCGGGAGGACGAGGAAGAAGAGGAGGAGCCGAACCTCCTGGGCGCCTATGCCCCGGCGCTCCGACAGGGGGGGCTGGCCGCCGCGGCAGGGTATGCCAGCGGCGGGTCATTGCCGCCCTCGAGGTACGCCAGCACCTCGTGGAGCGTGTGGCCCGGGACGCCCCACCAGACGCGGCGGCCGTCGCTGTTCTTGACGCCGCCCACCACCGGCGCCCCGTTCATGGACGCCAGCCGTTGCGCCTGCCGTCGCTGGAAGTAGTCTGCCCACGCCGCAAGGTTGTCGGCGGCATACTGGGGAGGGTGCGCTGCTCCTTCGTCAGGGACGACCGCACGCGGTCGACCTCGGCAACGAAGATGCTGGGGCGCGTCGACGTCGGGCACCGGGGGGATGGGGACGTGATACGTCTCCAACGTATCTATAATTTTTGATTGTTACATGTTATTATATTATTTGTTTTGGATGTTTAATGGGCTTTATTATTGCACTGTTATATTATTTTTGGGACTAACCTATTAACCGAAGGCCCAGTGCAAATTGTTGTTTTTTTTGCCTATTTTAGTGTTTCGCAGAAAAGGAATATCAAACAGAATCCAAATGGAACGACACCTTCGCGAGGATCTTTTTTGGAACAAACACAATCCATGAGACTTGGAGTGAAGGTCAAAGAAGCAACGAGGCAGCCACGAGTTAGGGCGGCGCACCCCCCACACTTGTGGGCCCCACGAAGCTCCCTGACCTACTTCTTTCGCCTATATATACTCTTATACCCTGAAAACATCCAGGGGAGCCACGAAACCACTTTTCCACCGCCGCGACCTTCTGTCCCCGTGAGATCCCATCTGGGGACCTTTTCCGGCGATCTGCCAGAGGGGGATTCGATCACGGAGGGCTTCTACATCAACACCATAGCCTCTCCGATGATATGTGAGTAGTTTACCATAGACCTTCGAGTCAATAGTTATTAGCTAGATGGCTTCTTCTCTCTCTTTGGTTCTCAATACAAAGTTCTCCTTGATGTTCTTGGAGATCTATTCGATGTAATACTTTTTGCGGTGTGTTTGCTGAGATCCGATGAATTGTGGGTTTATGATCAAGTTTATCTATGAACAATATTTGATTCTTCTCTGAATTCTTATATGCATGATTTGATATATTTTTAGGTCTCTTCGAATTATCGGATTAGTTTGGCCCACTAGATTGGTCCTTCTTGCAATGGGAGAAGTGCTTAGCTTTGGGTTCAATCTTGCGGTGCTCAATCACAGTGACAGAAAGGGAACCGACACGTATTGTATGGTTGCCATCAAGGATAAAAAGATGGGGTTTATATCATATTGCTTGAGTTTATCCCTCTACATCATGTCATCTTGCCTAATGCGTTACACTGTTCTTATGAACTTAATACTCTAGATGCATGCTGGATAGCGGTCGATGTGTGGAGTAATAGTAGTAGATGCAGAATCGTTTCGGTCTACTTAACACGGATGTGATGCCTATGTTCATGATCATGCCTAGATATTCTCATAACCGTGCGCTTTTCTATCAATTGCTCGGTAGTAATTTGTTCACCCACCGTAATATATGCTATCTTGAGAGAAGTGATACGTCCATTTTGCATCATGCTTTTATATCAATATTTATTGCATTATGGGCTGTTATTACACATTATGTCACAATACTTATGTCTATTCTCTCTTATTTTACAAGGTTTACATAAAGAGGGAGAATGCCGGCAGCTGGGATTCTGGGCTGGAAAAGGAGCAAATATTAGAGACCTATTCTGCACAGCTCCGAAAGTCCTGAAACTTCACGGAAGATGTTTTCCAAATATATAAAAAATACTCAGCGGAAGAAACTCACCAGGGGGGCCACACCCTGCCCATGAGGGTGGGGGCGCGCCCTACCCCCCTAGGTGCGCCCCTACCTCGTGGGCCCCCTGGTGGCCCTCCGATGGCCATCTTCTGCTATATGGAGTCTTTCGATGGGAAAAAATCATAAGCCATCTTCTCGGACGAAACTCCGCCACCACGAGGCGGAACCTTGGCGAAACCAATCTAGGGCTCTGGCGGAGCTGTTCTGCCGGGGAAACTTCCCTCCCGGAGGGGGAAATCATCGCCATCGTCATCACCAACGCTCCTCTCATCGGGAGAGGGAAATCTCCATCAACATCTTCATCAGCACCATCTCATCTCAAAACCCTAGTTCATCTCTTGTATCCAATTCTTGTCTCCAAGTCTGGGATTGGTACCTGTGGGTTGCTAGTAGTGTTAATTACTCCTTGTAGTTGATGCTAGTTGGTTTATTTGGTGAAAGATCATATGTTCAGATCCTATATGCATATTAATACCCCTCTTATTATGAACATGAATATGCTTTGTGAGTAGTTACGTTTGTTCCTGAGGACATGGGAGAAGTCTTGCTATTAGTAGTCATGTGAATTTGGTCTTCGTTCGATATTTTGATGAGATGTATGTTGTCATCCCTCTAGTGGTGTTATGTGAACGTCGACTACATAACACTTCACCATTATTTGGGCCTAGAGGAAGGCATTGGGGAGTAATAAGTAGATGATGGGTTGCTAGAGTGACAGAAGCTTAAACCCTAGTTTATGCGTTGCTTCGTAAGGGGCTGATTTGGATCCATATGTTTCATGCTATGGTTAGGTTTACCTTAATACTTTTGTTGTAGTTGCGGATTCTTGCAATGGAGGTTAATCATAAGTGGGATGCTTGTCCAAGTAAGGACAGTACCCAAGCACCGGTCCACCCACATATCAGATTATCAAAGTACCGGACGCGAATCTTATGAACGTGATGAAAACTAGCTTGACGATATTCCCATGTGTCCTCGGGAGCACTTTAAATCATATAAGAGTTTGTCTAGGCTTGTCCTTTGCTACAAAAGGATTGGTCCACCTTGCTGCACTTTATTTAATTTTGTTACTTGTTGCTCGTTACAAATTATCCTATCACCAAACTATCTGTTACTACTTATTTCAGTACTTGCAGAGAATACCTTGCTGGAAACCGCTTATCATTTCCTTCTGCTCCTCGTTGGGTTCGACACTCTTACTTATTGAAAGGACTACGATAGATCCCTTATACTTGTGGGTCATCAAGACTATTTTTTGGTGTCGTTGCCGGGGAGTGAAGCGCCTTTGGTAGGTGGAATTTCGTAAGGAAAAATTTATATAGTGTGCTGAAATTTACTGTCACTTATTACCATGCAATGTAATCCTCTAAGGGGCTTGTTCGTGGTATCTTCACCCGACCAGTAGAGCAAAGAGTTGCTCCTCAACCTACTGAACCTATTGAAAATGAAAATGAAAATGCTTGCTTTGAAGTTCCTGTGGGTATGATAGAAAAACTGCTAGCTAATCCTTTTTTAGGAGATGGAACAAAACATCCTGATGAACATTTGATATATGTGGATGAAGTTTGTGGATTATTTAAGCTTGCAGGTGTACCCGGAGATGTTGTTAAGAAGAAGGTATTCCCTTTATCTTTGAGGGGACATGCATCGACATGGTATAGGCTATGTGATGATATGAGGTCTTGGAATTACAAACGATTGAAATTGGAATTTCATTAGAAGTTTTATCCTATGCATCTTGTTCATCGTGATCACAATTATATATATAATTTTTGGCCTCGCGAAGGAGAAAGCATCGCTCAAGCTTGGGGGAGGCTTAAATCAATGTTATATTCATGCCCCAATCATGAGCTCTCAAGAGAAATGATTATTCAAAAATTTTATGCTCGGCTTTCTGGTAACAGTCGCACCATGCTTGATACTTCTTGTGTTGGCTCTTTTATGATGAAGACTATTGGATTCAAATGGGATTTATTGGAAAGAATTAAACACAACTCTGAAGATTGGGACCCTGACAATGGTAAGGAGTCAGGTATGACACCTAGTTTTGATTGTGTTAAATCTTTTATGGGTACCGATATTTTTCGTAAATTTAGCACTAAATATGGACTTGACTCTGAGATAGTAGCTTCTTTCTGTGAATCTTTTTCTACCTATGTTGATCTCCCCAAGGAGAAGTGGTTTAAATATCATCCTCCCATAGAAGTAAAAGTAGCTGCACCTATTAAAGTTGAAGAAAAGACTATCACTTACAATGATCCTGTTGTTCCTACTTCTTATGTTGAGAAACCACCTTTCCCTGTTAGGATAAAGGATCATGCTAAATCTTCAACTGTGGTTCGTAAAAGCAATATTAAAACATATACACCTCCTGAGCAAGTTAAAGTTGAACCTAATATTGCTATTGTTAAAGATCTATTGTCTGATAATATTGATGGGCATGTTATTTATTTCTGTAATGAAACTGCTAGAATTGCTAAACCCCGTGATAAAGATAAACCTAGACATGTGGTAGGCATGCCTGTTATTTCTGTTAAAATAGGAGATCATTGTTATCATGGCTTATGTGATATGGGTGCTAGTGCTAGTGCAATACATTATTCCTTATACCAAGGAGTTATGCATGATATTGCACCTGCTGAGATGGAAGATATTGATGTCACAATTAAACTTGCCAATAGAGATATTATTTCACTGATGGGAATTGTTAGAGATGTTGAAGTCTTGTGTGGGAAAACTAAATATCCTGCTGATTTTCTTGTTCTTGGTTCCCCACAAGATAGCTTTTGTCCCATTGTATTTGGTAGACCCTTCTTAAATACTGTTAATGCTACCATAGATTGCAAAAGAGATGTTGTTACTATCGGTTTAGATGATATGGCTCATGAATTTAATTTTTCTAAATTTATTAGACAACACCATGAAGAAGAATTACCTAGTAAGGATGAAATTATTGGTCTTGCTTCTATTGCCGTACCTCCTAGTGATCCTTTAGAACAATATTCGCTAGACCATGAAAATGACATGTTTATGAATGAAAGAAGGGAATTAGATGAAGTATTCTTTAATCAAGAACCTATTCTAAAAAACAATTTACCTGTTGAAATCCTAGGGGATCCTCCTCCACCCAAGGGTGATCCCGTGTTTGAGCTTAAACCGTTATCTGATACTCTTAAATATGCTTATCTTGATGAAAAAAAGATATATCCTGTTATTATTAGTGCTAACCTTTCAGAGCATGAGGAAGAGAGATTATTGAAAACTCTGAAGAAGCACCGCGCTGCTATTGGGTATACTCTTGATGATCTTAAGGGTGTTAGTCCCACTCTATGTCAACATAAAATTAATTTGGAAGAAGATGCTAAACCAGTTCGTGATCATCAACGCCGGCTGAATCCTAAAATGAAAGAAGTGGTAAGAAAGGAGATACTAAAGCTCCTTGAGGCAGGTATAATTTATCCCGTTGCTGATAGTCAGTGGGTAAGCCCTGTCCATTGTGTCCCTAAGAATGGAGGTATTACTGTTGTTCCTAATGATAAATATGAATTGATTCCTCAAAGAATTATTACAGGTTATAGGATGGTAATTGATTTCCGCAAATTAAATAAGGCTACTAAAAAGATCATTACCCCTTACCTTTTATCGATCAAATGCTAGAAAGATTGTCCAAACATACACATTTTTGCTTTCTAGATGGTTATTCTGGTTTCTCTCAAATACCTGTGTCAGCCAAAGATCAATCAAAGACTACTTTTACATGCCCTTTTGGTACTTTTGCTTATAGACGTATGCCTTTTGGTTTATGTAATGCACCTGCTACCTTTCAAAGATGCATGATGGCTATATTCTCTGACTTTTGTGAAAAGATTTGTGAGGTTTTCATGGACGACTTTTCCGTCTATGGATCTTCTTTTGATGATTGCTTGAGCAACCTTGATCGAGTTTTGCAGAGATGTGAAGAAACTAATCTTGTCTTGAATTGGGAAAAGTGCCACTTTATGGTTAATGAAGGTATTGTCTTGGGGCATAAAGTTTCTGAAAGAGGTATTGAAGTTGATAAAGCCAAGGTTGATGCTATTGAAAAGATGCCATGTCCCAAGGACATCAAAGGTATAAGAAGTTTCCTTGGTCATGCCAGTTTTTATAGGAGGTTCATCAAGGACTTCTCAAAAAAATCTCGGCCTCTGACTAATTTATTACAAAAAGATATACCATTTGTTTTTGATGATGATTGTGTAGAAGCATTTGAAATACTTAAGAAAGCATTGATCTCTGCACCTATTGTTCAGCCACCTGATTGGAATTTACCCTTTGAAATTATGTGTGATGCTAGTGATTATGTTGTAGGTGCTGTTCTAGGACAAAGAGTTGATAAGAAACTAAATGTTATTCAATATGCTAGTAAAACCCTTGACAATGCTCAAAGAAATTATGCTACCACTGAAAAAGAATTCTTAGCAGTTGTATTTGCTTGTGATAAGTTTAGACCTTATATTGTTGATTCTAAAGTAACTATTCACACTGATCATGCTGCTATTAAATATCTTATGGAAAAGAAAGATGCTAAACCTAGACTTATTAGATGGGTTCTCTTGCTACAAGAATTTGATTTGCATATTGTTGATAGAAAAGGAGCTGAGAACCCCGTTGCAGACAACTTGTCTAGGTTAGAAAATGTGCTTGATGACCCACTACCTATTGATGATAGCTTTCCTGATGAGCAATTAAATGTCATAAATGCTTCTCATACTGCTCCATGGTATGCTGATTATGCTAATTACATTGTTGCTAAGTTTATACCACCTAGTTTCACATACCAGCAAAAGAAAAAGTTCTTCTATGATTTGAGGCATTACTTTTGGGATGACCCACATCTTTATAAAGAAGGAGTAGATGGTGTTATTAGACGTTGTGTACCTGAGCATGAACAGGAACAGATCCTACGCAAGTGTCACTCCGAAGCTTATGGAGGACACCATGCTGGAGATAGAACTGCACATAAGGTACTGCAATCTGGTTTTTATTGGCCTACTCTCTTCAAGGATGCCCGTAAGTTTGTCTTATCTTGTGATGAATGTCAAAGAATTGGTAATATTAGTAGACGTCAAGAAATGCCTATGAATTATTCACTTGTTATTGAACCATTTGATGTTTGGGGCTTTGACTATATGGGACCTTTCCTTCCTCTAATGGATATACACATATTTTAGTTGTTGTTGATTACGTTACTAAGTGGGTAGAAGCTATTCCAACTAGTAGTGCTGATCATAACACTTCTATTAAAATGCTTAAAGAAGTTATTTTTCCAAGATTTGGAGTCCCTAGATATTTAATGACTGATGGTGGTTCACATTTTATTCATGGTGCTTTCCGTAAAATGCTTGCTAAATATGATGTTAATCATAGAATTGCATCTCCTTATCACCCTCAGTCTAGTGGTCAAGTAGAATTGAGTAATAGAGAACTCAAATTAATTTTGCAAAAGACTGTTAATAGGTCTAGAAAGAATTGGTCCAAGAAACTTGATGATGCATTATGGGCCTATAGAACTGCATATAAAAATCCTATGGGTATGTCTCCGTATAAAATGGTCTATGGAAAAGCATGTCACTTACCTCTCGAACTAGAACACAAGGCTTATTGGGCTATTAAAGAACTTAATTATGATTTTAAACTTGCCGGTGAGAAGAGGTTATTTGATATTAGCTCACTTGATGAATGGAGAACCCAAGCCTACGAAAATGCCAAGTTGTTTAAAGAAAAAGTTAAAAGATGGCATGACAAAAGGATACAAAAGCATGAGTTTAATGTAGGTGATTATGTATTGCTATACAACTCTCGTTTAAGATTTTTTGCAGGAAAACTTCTCTCTAAATGGGAAGGTCCTTACGTTATCGAGGAGGTCTACCGTTCCGGTGCCATAAAAATCAACAACTTCGAAGGCACAAACCCGAAGGTGGTTAACGGTCATAGAATCAAACATTATATCTCAGGTAATCCCATAAATGTTGAAACCAATGTTATTGAAACCGTAACCCCGAAGGAATACATAAGGGACACTTTCCGGAACGTTTCAGACTCCGAAAAGGAATAGGTATGTGGTACGGTAAGTAAACCGACTCCAAAACTGTTTTAAGGCAATATTTCTCCGTTTTGGAATATTTAGAAAAATAGAAAAATAAGCAGCAGTCCGGGAAGGACACGAGGGCTCCACGAGGGTGGAGGGCGTGCCCTACCCTACTGGGCGCGCCCCCCTACCTCGTGGTTACCTCATGTGCTCTCCGGACTCCGTTTTCATACACGACACGTATTTTGGTCGGTAAAAATTCATTATATAATATCCCGGGGGTTTTGACTCCCGTATCACGCAAAAATCTCCTGTCTTTGTTTCGAGCTGTTTTTCTGACAGATCTAGATTATCATGGCGTCTCCAAGTTCTCACAAGGACAAGTTCTTTGAGAAGGTCATCAAACCTTACCTCGCGGAGGTGCAGCGACACCCTCAAACCATTGAGATGTGTGATGGGTTGCTGCACATCCGTGATGCTGAGGGACCGAAGGGGACTGGAAGCATGGAGACGAGGCTCGAAGCAATGGAGCAACAAGTTTTCAAGTGTCAGGGGATGGTGGAGCGTGGACTCAACTCCAACCACATGATGATCACAGAATTCACCAACAAACACAAGGTGGATGCCGACAACATCGGGGAGACCATCTTCAAGCTTCACGGGAAAACTGAGCACCTTCAAGCTCAAATTTATGACCTACAAAACCAAAACTGTGAGTATGAATGTAGATTCAAAAGGATGAGTTTGGCTGCAGATTTGAGGATCCCGGAGACTCAGTCATGTTTCTATGATGGTGAGCCTATGCCTTGGAAGAAGGATGACAAGCCTACGCCATCAACAAAATCACCACCATCTCCATCAACAAAGAAGAATTGAGTATCTGGTATGGGCACTCCACTTGGAAACTACCAAGCTTGGGGGAGTGCCCCGGTATCGTATCACCATCACTTTTATCTTTACTGTTTTTCTTAGTTCGATCCTTTTGGTAATATCTTGATCTAGTAGAATAAAAGTTCCTAGTATGATCAAGTCCTGAGTTTTGCTTTATTATCCTTCTATGTAATCGAGTCCAAGAGCTATATAATAAAGATTAGTGTTGAGTCAAGGGCTTGATTATTTTGCCATGATCCTAAGTGAATAAAAGAAAAGAGAAAGAAATAAAAAGAAACAAAGAGATCATGTGAATCTTATGGAGAGTAATGAGCTCACATAGAAAGAGTATGATGAATAAAAGTTGTTGAGGGTTGACAAACACAGTTTTGGTCATCGTTGCAATTAATAGGAAGTAATAAAGAAAGAGAGGTCTTCACATATAAATATACTATCTTGGACATCTTTTATGATTGTGAGCACTCATTAAAATATGACATGCTAAAGAGTTGACATTGGACAAGGAAGACAACGTAATGGGTTATGTTTTCTTACATCTGAGATAAATTATATTGTCTTGGATCTTCCAACATGATGAGCTTGCCTTTCCCCCTCATGCTAGCCAAATTCATTGCACCAAGTAGAGATACTACTTGTGCTTCCAAATACCCTTAAACCAGTCTTGCCATAAGAGTACACCATATCTACCTATGGATTGAGTAAGATCCATCAAGTAAGTTGTCATCGGTGCAAGCAATAAAAATTGCTCTCTAAATATGTATGATTGATTGGTGTGGAGGAAATAAGCTTTATACGATCGTGTGATATGGAAGTAATAAAAGCGACAGACTGCATAATAAAGGTCCATATCACAAGTGGCAATATAAAGTGACGTTCTTTCGCATTAAGATTTTGTGCATCCAACCATAAAAGCGCATGACAACCTCTGCTTCCCTCTGCGAAGGGCCTATCTTTTACTTTTATCTCCTACATTGCATAAGAGTCATGGTGATTTTCACCCTTCCTTTTTACACTTTATCCTTTGGCAAGCACAATATGTTGAAAAGATCCTAGTATATATGGCTAATTGGACGTGAGTTTTCATGAACTATTACTATTGACATTACCCTTGAGGTAAAACGTTGGGAGGCAAAACTATAAGCCCATATCTTTCTCTGTGTCCGATTAAAACTCCATACCCATAAGTATTGCATGAGTGTCAGCAATTGTGAAAGATTATATGATAGTTGAGTATGTGGACTTGCTAAAAAGCTCTTATACATTGACTCTTTCCTATGTTATGATAAATTGCAATTGCTTCAATGACTGAGATTGTAGTTTGTTAGTTTTCAATGAAGTTTACGATTCATACTTGATATTGTGATTGAATTATTACTCTAGCATTAGAGCTTATATGACAAAAAAATTATATAAGTTGTTGTTCTAAGAATGATCATGATGCCCTCATGTCTGTATTTTATTTTATCGACGCCTCTATCTCTAAACATGTGGACATATTTTTCGATTTCGGCTTTTCGTTTGAGGACAAGCAACGTCTAAGCTTGGGGGAGTTGACACATCCATTTTGCATCATGCTTTTATATCAATATTTATTGCATTATGGGTTGTTATTACACATTATGTCACAATACTTATGCCTATTCTCTCTTATTTTACAAGGTTTACATAAAGAGGGAGAATGCCGGCAGCTGGGATTCTGGGCTGGAAAAGGAGCAAATATTAGAGACCTATTCTGCACAGCTCCAAAAGTCCTGAAACTTCACGGAAGATGTTTTCCAAATATATAAAAAATACTCAGCGGAAGAAACTCACTAGGGGAGCCACACCCTGCCCACGAGGGTGGGGCGCGCCCCCCTACCCCGTGGCCCCCCCTGGTGGTCCTCCGGTGGCCATCTTCTACTATATGGAGTCTTTCGATGGGAAAAAATCATAAGCCATCTTCTCGGACGAAACTCCGCCGCCATGAGGCGGAACCAATCTAGGGCTTTGGCGGAGCTGTTCTGCCGGGGAAACTTCCCTCCCGAAGGGGGAAATCATCTCCATCGTCATCACCAACGCTCCTCTCATTGGGAGAGGGCAATCTCCATCAACATCTTCATCAGCACCATCTCATCTCAAAACCCTAGTTCATCTCTTGTATCCAATTCTTGTCTCCAAGTCCGGGATTGGTGCTAGTAGGTTGCTAGTAGTGTTAATTACTCCTTGTAGTTGATGCTAGTTGGTTTAATTGGTGGAAGATCATATGTTCAGATCCTATATGCATATTAATACCCCTCTGATTACATGTTTATGCTTTGTGAGTAGTTACTTTTGTTCCTGAGGACATGGGAGAAGTCTTGCTATTAGTAGTCATGTGAATTTGGTATTCGTTCGATATTTTGATGAGATGTATGTTGTCTCTCCTCTAGTGGTGTTATGTGAACGTTGACTACATGACACTTCACCATTGTTTCGGCCTAGAGGAAGGCATTGGGAAGTAATAAGTAGATGATGGGTTGCTAGAGTGACAGAAGCTTAAACCCTAGTTTATGCGTTGCTTCGTAAGGGGCTGATTTGGATCCATATGTTTCATGCTATGGTTAGGTTTACCTTAATACTTTTGTTGTAGTTGCAGATGCTTGCAATAGAGGTTAATCATAAGTGGGATGTTTGTCCAAGTAAGGGCAGCACCCAAGCACCGGTCCACCCACATACCAAATTATCAAAGTACCAAACGCGAATCATACGAATGTGATGAAACCTAGCTTGACGATATTCCCATGTGTCCTCGGGAGCGCTTTAAATCATATAAGAGTTTGTCCAGGCTTCTCCTTTGCTACAAAAGGATTGGCCCACCTTGCTGCACTTTATTTACTTTTGTTACTTGTTGCTCGTTACAAATTATCCTATCACAAAACTATCTGTTACGACTTATTTCAATACTTGTAGAGAATACCTTGCTAGAACCACTTATCATTTCCTTCTGCTCCTCGTCGGGTTCGACACTCTTACTTATCGAAAGAACTACGATAGATCCCCTATACTTGTGGGTCATCAAGAAGCCACTAGAAAATTTTGTTTTTGCCACTCTAGATTTTGGCAATTTTCCTTATGCCACTCTAGATGTTGACATTTTAGTATTGCCACTCTTAGCTTTTGAAAAATATCACAATTGCCATTATGTGGCACTTGCAAATTAATTTTATTTCACTTTTGCCACTCTAGCTTTTGACAATGTATCACAATTGCCACTCTAATTTATTTTGGTTTTGCCACGGAATGGCAATTGTGATAATTGTCAAAAGCTAAGAGTGGCAGAACTGAAATGTCAAAATCTAGAGTGGCATAAGGAAAATTGGCAAAATCCTGAGTGGCAAAAACAAAATTTTCCCCTAGTGAAATATATGGCCCCCGGGTCTACTTTACATCATATAAGTTTCCGACCTATAATTCTAGTTTACTATTTATTTTGCAATCTTTACTTTCCAATTTATACAACAAAAATACCAAAAATATTTATCTTATTATCTTTATCAGATCTCACTTTTGCAAGTGGCCGTGAAGGGATTGACAACCCCTTTATCGCGTTGGTTGCAAGGTTCTTAATTGTTTGTGCAGGTACTAGGCGACTTGCATGTGGTCTCCTACTGGATTGATACCTTGGTTCTCAAAAACTGAGGGAAATACTTATGCTACTTTGTTGCATCACCCTTTCCTCTTCAAAGGAAAACCAATGCATTCTCAAGAGGTAGCAAGAAGGATTTATGGCGCCGTTGCTGGGGAGATCGACGCTCAAGTCAAGACATACCAAGTACCCATCACAAACTCTTATCCCTCGCATTACATTATTTGCCATTTGTACATTATTTGCCATTTGCCTCTCATTTTCCTCTCCCTCACTTCACCTTTGCTGTTTTATTCGCCCTTTTTCCGTTTGTCTCTTTCCGCTTGCTTTTTGTGTGTTCGTTCGTATTGTGGCCTATTGCCATCATGCCTAAAACTGGGGAGGTTATCATTGAAAAGGATAGTAGTAACGATGGGGGGAACGTTGATGCTTTTGATTATCCTCATGAAGAACCTACTATTTTACACACTAAAAAGTTTCGGATTGGTAGTGGTAATATTATTGGAAAAGGAGTTATTCAAGATTTCTTTACTTGCGTCGGTGCTTTACCCACCATGAGTGGGTCTATTCTTCATAAAACTAGTAGTCTTGCGGATGCTATATCTTTGCTCGTGGTTGAACTTGAAAGACAATTTATCCACATGCATCCTTGCATATAGAGGATTTTTCTAGAATTTTCCAATATTGAGTATTCTTCTGTTAAGTGTGCAGCTACCATCTTTTTAGCTCATGAGTTCAGATTTATAATAAAAGAGGCCAATGAAATTTTTGCGCATTATAGGGTGGATGCCGGCCATCCTCACATAGAATCAATCATTTTCTATCAAGAAGACATAATGTGCTTACGATCTTTAGATCATGTTGCTTTTAATGAAAACCTTAGAAAAAAGGTTCCTACCGATGTTTTAGTTGACAAGATTTCCGAACTTAATGATAATTTTGCTATCCAGTACAATGGGTTAGGTTTTCCCCTTGAACAAAGGCTCATGACTTTTTGCCAAAAGAATGATTATAATGATGAATTGGTTGTGCAATATGAGGGGCCAAAGGAGGAACCAATACCTCCCGAGCTTGATCTTGAGGACTTGTGTCCCATTAAATTTAGCCCTTTTGATTAATTTTGCTTGACACAAAGAAAACTTGTTGTTGAACGTAGGGAGTATGAGATGATTTTTCGTGATTTACCTTATCATTATCATGGCAATACTTAGATTTATCCTTGCTTTATGCCTAGCTAGGGGCGTTAAACGATAGCGCTTGTTGGGAGGCAACCCAATTTTATTTTTGTTCCGTGCTTTTTGTTCCTGTTTAGTAATAAATAAATCATCTATCCTCTGTTATTATTGTGTTTTTTATGTTTTAATTAGTATTTGTGCCAAGTAAAGCCTTTAGAATCTTCTTGGATGATTGTTGTTTGATCTTGCTGAAAAAAACAGAAAGTATGTGCTCACGATAATAATTTTCATTTTTTACCAAAGAGTGATAAAATACCAATTCCAACTGCAGTAGATCAATATAAAAATTATTTAGGACTTCCTAATTTTTCATGGTTTTTGGAGTTACATAAGTACTCGAAACCTACAGATTACTACAGACTGTTCTGTTTTTGATAGATTCTGTTTTTCGTGTGTTGTTTGCTTATTTTGATGAATCTATGGCTAGTATCGGGGGGTATGAACCATAGAGAAGTTGGAATACAGTAGGTTTAACACCAATATAAATAAGTAATGAGTTCATTACAGTACCTTAAAGTGGTGGTTTGTTTTCTTATACTAACGGAACTTATGAGATTTTCTGTTGAGTTTTGTGTTGTGAAGTTTTCAAGTTTTTGGGTAAAGATTTGATGGATTTTGGAATAAGGAGTGGCAAGAGCCTAAGCTTGGGGATGCCCAAGGCACCCCAAGGTAAAATTCAATAACAACCAAAAGCCTAAGCTTGGGGATGCCCCAGAAGGCATCCCCTCTTTCGTCTTCATCTATCGGTAACTTTACTTAAGGCTATATTTTTATTCACCACATGATATGTGTTTTGCTTGGAGCATCTTGTATGATTTGAGTCTTTGCTTTTTACTTTACCACAATCATCCTTGCTGTACACACCTTTTGGAGATACACACATGAATAGGAATTTATTAGAATACTCTATGTGCTTCACTTATATCTTTTGAGCGAGATAATTTTGCTCTAGTGCTTCACTTATAGCTTTTTAGTGCACGGTGGTGGTTTTACTTTATAGAAATTATTGATCTCTCATGCTTCACTTAAATTATTTTGAGAGTCTTTTATAACAGCATGGTAATTTGCTTTGGCTATAAAATTAGTCCTAATATGATAGGCATCCAGGATGGGTATAACAAAAACTTACATATAGAATGCATTAGAAACTATGAGAAGTTTGATACTTGATAGATGTTTTGAGATATAAAGGTGGTAATATTAGAGTTGTGCCAATTGAGTAATTGTGGAATTGAGAAATACTTGTGTTGAATTTGGCAAGTCCCGTAGCATGCACGTATGGTAAAGTTGTGTGACAAATTTGAAGCATGGGGTGTTCTTTGATTGCTTTCCTTATGAGTGGCGGTCGGGGATGAGCGATGGTCTTTTCCTACCAATCTATCCCCCTAGGAGCATGTGCATAGTGCTTGGTTTTGATGACTTGTAGATTTTTGCAATAAGTATGTGAGTTCTTTATGACTAATGGTGAGTCCATGGATTATACGCACTCTCACCCTTCCATCATTGCTAGCCTATTCGGTACCGTGCATTGCCCTTTCTCACCTCGAGAGTTGGTGCAAACTTCGCTGGTGTATCCAAATCCCGTGATATGATACGCTATATCACACATAAGCCTCCTTATATATTCCTCAAAACAGCAACCATACCTACCTATTATGGCCTTTCCATAGCCATTTCGAGATATATTTCCATGCAACTTTCCACCGTTCCGTTTATTATGACACGCTCCATCATTGTCATATTGCTTTGCATGATCATGAAGTTGACATCGTATTTGTCGCAAAACCACTTTCATAATTCTTTCATACATGTCACTCTTGATTTATTGCACATCCCGGTACACCGCCGGAGGCATTCACATAGAGTCATATTTTGTTCTAAGTATCGAGTTGTAATTCTTGAGTTGTAAGTAAATAAAAGTGTGATGATTTTCATTATTAGAGCATTGTCCCATGTGAGGAAAGGATGATGGAGACTATGATTCCCCCACAAGTCGTGATGAGATTCTGGACGAACAAAAAAAAAGGCCATAAAAAAGAGAAAAGGCCCAACAAATGAGAGAAAAAGAGAGAAGGGGCAATCTTACTATCCTTTTTCCACACTTGTGCTGCAAAGTAGCACCACGATCTTCATGATAGAGAGTCTCCTATATTGTCACTTTCATATACTAGTGGGAATTTTTCAATATAGAACTTGGCTTGTATATTCCAATGATGGGCTTCCTCAAAATGCCCTAGGTCTTCATGAGCAAGCAAGTTGGATGCACACCCACTTAGTTTCTTTTGTTGAGCTTTCATATATTTATAGCTCTAGTGCATCTGTTGCATGGCAATCCCTACTCCATGCATTAACATCAATTGATGGGCATCTCCATAGCCCATTGATTAGCCACGTCAATGTGAGACTTTCTCCTTTTTTGTATTCTCACACAACCTCCATCATCATATTCTATTCCACCCATAGTGCTAAGTCCATGGCTCGCGCTCATATATTGTGTGAAAGTTGAAAGAGTTTGAAAAGGCTAAGTAAACAATTGCTTGGCTTGTCATCGGGGTTGTGCATAATGAGAGCATTTTGTGTGACGAAAATGAAGCATGGCCAAACAATAAGATTTTGTAGGGATAAGCTTTCTTTGGCTATGTTATTTTGATAAGACATAATTGCTTGGTTAGCATGCTTGAAGTATTATTTTTTTATGTCCATATTAAACTTCTGTCTAGAATATTTTGGATCTAAACATTCATGTCGCAATAAAGATAATTACATTGAAAATTATGTTAGGTAGCATTCCACATCAAAAATTCTGTTTTTATCATTTACCTACTCGAGGACGAGCAGGAATTAAGCTTGGGGATGCTTCCAACGTATCTATAATTTTTGATTGTTCCATGCTATTATATTATCTGTTTTGGATGTTTAATGGGCTTTATTATGCACTTTTATATTATTTTTGGGACTAACCTATTAACCGAAGGCCCAGTGCAAATTGTTGTATTTTGCCTATTTCAGTGTTTCACAGAAAAGGAATATCAAACGGAATCCAAACGGAACGAAACCTTCGCGAGGATCCTTTTTGGAACAAACGCAATCCAGGAGACTTGGAGTGGAGGTCAAGGAAGCAATGAGGCAGCCACGAGGTAGGGCGACGCGCCCAGGGGGTAGGCGCGCCCCCTCGTGGGCCCCATGGAGCTCCACCGACCTACTTCTTTTGCCTATATATACTCTTATACCCTGAAAACATCCATGGGAGCCACGAAACCACTTTTCCACCGCCGCAACCTTCTGTACCCGTGAGATCCCATCTGGGGACCTTTTCGGGCGATCTGCCGGAGGGGGATTCGATCACGGAGGGCTTCTACATCAACACCATAGCCTCTCCGATGATATGTGAGTAGTTTACCACAGACCTTCGAGTCAATAGTTATTAGCTAGATGGCTTCTTCTCTCTCTTTGGTTCTCAATACAAAGTTCTCCTCGATGTTCTTGGAGATCTATTCGATGTAATACTTTTTGCGGTGTGTTTACTCAGATCCGATGAATTGTGGGTTTATGATCAAGTTTATCTATGAACAATATTTGATTCTTCTCTGAATTCTTATATGCATGATTTGATATATTTTTAGGTCTCTTCGAATTATCGGATTAGTTTGGCCCACTAGATTGGTCCTTCTTGCAATGGGAGAAGTGCTTAGCTTTGGGTTCAATCTTGCGGTGCTCAATCACAGTGACAGAAAGGGAACCGACACGTATTGTATTGTTGCCTGCTACGTCTTGAGCTTGCGTTGGTTTTCCCTGAAGAGGAAGGGATGATGCATCCAGTAGGAGGCCACGCTCAAGTCCCTCGTACCTGCACAAAACAATAGCTACTCGCAACCAACACGATTAGGGGTTGTCAATCCTTTCACGGTCACTTACGAGAGTGAGATCTGATAGATATAATATTTTTGGTATTTTTGGTATAAGGATGCAAAGTAAAAAGTAAAGGCAAAGTAAAAAAGCAAAACAAGATTAAAGTGATGGAGATTGATATGATGAGAATAGACCCGGGGGCCATAGGTTTCACTAGTGGCTTCTCTCAAGAGCATAAGTATTCTATGGTGGGTGAACAAATTACTATTGAGCAATTGACAGAATTGAGCATAGTTATGAGAATATCTAGGCATGATCATGTATATAGGCATCACGTCCGTGACAAGTAGACCGAAACGATTCTGCATCTACTACTATTACTCCACTCGTCGACCGCTATCCAGCATGCACCTAGAGTATTAAGTTAAAAATAGAGTAACGCCTTAAGAAAGATGACATGATGTAGAGAGATAAATTCATGCAATATGAAATAAACCCCATCTTGTTATCCTCGATGACAATGATGCAATACGTGCCTTGCTGCCCCTTCTGTCACTGGGAAAGGACACCACAAGATCGAACCCAAAGCTAAGCACTTCTCCCATGGCAAGAACTACCAATCTAGTTGGCCAAACCAAATGGATAATTCGAAGAGACTTGCAAAGATAACCAATCATACATAAAAGAATTCAGAGAAGATTCAAATATTATTCATAGATAGACTTGATCATAAACCCACAATTCATCGGTCTCAACAAACACACCGCAAAAAGAAGATTACATCGAATAGATCTCCACAAGAGAGGGGGAGAACTTTGTATTGAGATCCAAAAAGAGAGAAGAAGCCATCTAGCTACTAACTATGGACCCGAAGGCCTGAGGTAAACTACTCACACTTCATCGGAGAGGCTATGGTGATGTAGAAGCCCTCCGTGATGACGACCCTCTCCGGCGGAGCTCCGGAACAGGCCCCAAGATGGGATCTCGTGGATACAGAAAGTTGCGGCGGTGTAATTAGGTTTTTGGCTCCGTTTCTGATCATTTGGGGGTACATAGGTATATATAGGAGGAAGGAGTACGTAGGTGGAGCATCGAGGGGCCCACGAGGCAGGGGGCGCGCCCCCCCTCCGTGACCGCCTTTTGACTCCTTGGATAGGTCAAGTCTCCTGATCACGTTGGTAAGAAATCATTCCCGAAGGTTTCTTCCGTTGGACTCCGTTTGATATTCCGTTTCTTCGAAATACTGAATAGGCATAAAGCAATCTGGTGGGCCTCGTAATGAGGTTAGTGTAGGCAAACAGTCGGATGCGTGCTATACTCTGTAACGCCCTCGATGCGGCTATAGCTCCCACGTGTCGAGGCACGACTTAGAGACATAACCGCATTGAAAGCAATGTCGCAAGTTAGGCAATCATCACAACATCCCATGTAATATAGATAATAAAGGGGAGATACATAGTTGGCTTACACTCGCCACGTCAATCAAAGTACATAAATAGCATTACAACATTCAAACACTCATGGCCCGACTACGGCGCCAAAATAAAAGATAACCCAACATGCGACACGGTCCCGATCACCCCCAACTGGGCACCACTACTGATCATCAGGGAAAGACACGTAGTATCGTTGAGAGTCCTCGTCGAACTCCCACTTGAGCTCAAGCGCGTCATCTGGAGCGGAATCATCAGGCCCTGCATCTGGTTTGGAAGTAATCTGTGAGCCACAGGGACTCAGCAATCTCGCACCCTCGCGATCAAGACTATTTAAGCTTAATAGGAAAGGCAAGGTAAATATGTGGAGCTGCAACAAGCGACTAGTATATGTGGTGGCTATCCTGTTCGCAAAAGAGAGCGAGAGGAGGAGGCAAAGCGCGAGCGAGTAACTAGAGGACAACCTGCGCAAACATTACTCCAACACCGTGTTCACTTCCCGGACTCCGCCGAGAAGAGACCATCACGGTAACTCACACTGTTGATTCATTTTAATTAAGTTAAGGTTCAAGTTATCTACAACCGGACATTAACAAATTCCCATCTGCCCATAACCGCGGGCACGGCTTTCGAAAGTTCAAATCCCTGCAGGGGAGTCCCAACTTAGCCCATGACAAGCTCTCACGGTCAACGAAGGAATAGACCTCCTCCCGAGACATTCCGATCAGACTCGATATCTCGGTTCTTCAAGACACTTCGACAGGTTAAAACAAATCCAGCAACACCGCCCGAATGTGCCGACAAATCCCGATAGGAGCTGCACATATATCATTCTCAGGGCACGCTCAGATGAGACATCCTACGAGTAAAACCAACCCTCAAGTTGCCCCGAGGTGGCCCCGCGGTCTACTTGGTCGGACCAACACTCAGAGGAGCACTGGCCCGGGGGGGTTTAAATAAGATGACCCTCGGGCTCCGGAAACCCAAGGGAAAAAGAGGCTAGGTGGCAAATGGTAAAACCAAGGTTGGGCATTGCTGGAAAAGCTTTAATCAAGGCGAACTATCAAGGGGTTCCCATTATAACCCAACCGCGTAAGGAACGCAAAATCCGGGAACATAACACCGATATGACGGAAACTAGGGCGGCAAGAGTGGAACAAAACACTAGGCGAGAGGCCGATCCTTCCACCCTTTACCAAGTATATAGATGCATTAAGATAACAAGGCAATATAATGATATCCCAACAAGTAAATAATGTTCCAACAAGGAACGGTCTCCAATCTTCACCTGCAACTAGCAACGCTATAAGAGGGGCTGAGCAAAGCGGTAACATAGCCAATCAACGGTTTGCTAGGACATGGTGGGTTAGAGGTTTGACATGGCAATTTGGGAGGCATGATAAGCAAGTGGTAGGCATCGTAGCATAGGCATAGCAAAAGAGCGAGCATCTAGCAAAGCAAAGATAGTAGTGATTTCGAGGGTATGATCATCTTGCCTGCAAAGTTGTCAGAGTTGACTGGATCCTCGAAAGCAAACTCAACGGGCTCCTCGTTAGCGAACTCGTCTCCCGGCTCTACCCAAACAAGACAAACAAGCAACAGGACACAATCAACCACGTGCAAAGCTCAAACAACATGATGCAAAGATGGTATGCTATGCGGGATGCAATATGGGATGCATATGCAAGATTTGACAAGGAATGCATGAACCTGGCCTCAACTTGGAAATCCAAGTGTTCCACTGGAAAGATGAGATGAAATCGCTTGAAAACGATATAAAGAACGCCGGAATCGGAGTTACGGTTTGGAAATGGCAAGCAATTCAAATATGACCACGTTCTGCGATTTACAGCAAGTAGCCATCTAAATGCAACAAGATGAACATGCTACAGCACCCAAACATGGCATCAAAATACATGGCAGGGATCCATTCATGATTCTTAACAAAAGTCTAGCACTGAGCTACGGCCAATTCATCCATTAACAGGTTCAAACAAGCATGGCAAAAATGCATTTGACAAACAGATTTCAGACTTAGTGAAATTAACACTTGTCTGGAATTTCAGATCAGATAGCACTCTTGGAGCATGAAAACTATATGCTACAGGACCTGAACATGGCAAAGTAAAGCATGGCATGGAGCTACTCAAAGAGCTTAACAAAAGTCCCTTAGTGACCTTGAGCCAAAAGGGATCAGAAAATACATTTGCAAGCATGTGAACATGGCAAAAACATAATCAGTTCTCAGACTTAGTGAAAACTGGAGCATGCTGAAACAGATATCAAGTAGGCATGTTTACGAGCTCGATGCACTCACTACAGAGCAAGTCATGACAATCTAAGCATACACCCATCAAGAATACACAAAATACAAGCTAGACATGGCAAGAACAATAACATAGCATGCACGGATCAACTACAACATCCTCGGCAAAATCGCTAACAAGTAGACAATCTGCCCAGATTCACGAAATGACAAAAGTAGAGCTCGATTGACTCAAGCTAGGGTGCTCCATAATTGCAAACAAAGACATGGATGGATAGAGCACTACAAGATTAACAAAACATCCTTACTGATCATCCTCAAAAGAGGCACGGATCACTAGGAAACAACATGAACATATGGCCATATGAGATAAACAGATCAAGGACTTAGTGGAAATGCTAAGTCCCTGAAATCAGCATTAACGAATGCATCACTTTGCAAGCTCGTGCTAGTCACCACACACATCACAAAAATACATGGGTTGCACCCCTGGATAGATGGAAAAACATATAACAAAACACATGTAGAGCTCATGGGCATATCATGCACACAATAATCATGGCAAAAATGACAAAAGTCTAAATGGAGCAACAGATCTGACAATTATCTCAAGTAGCACTCTTCTATCAGCATTTCGGGCATCAAGATGAACTCAAATGAAAATGATGCAATGAGATGAAGTGATGCACTCTCTGAGGCGAACATTTTGATATGCTATATGCCCAAAACGGAGCTACAGATGCAAAGTTATAGCACGATGAACAGGGCAACATGAACTAGGGTTTGGGAGAAAGTCAACCCGAAACGGATCTCAGATCCAGATCTGGGCAGGACTACGAGATTCGCCGGAGAAGCACTATAGCCGGCCGGAGCTTCGCGGGGCGTCGCCGGAGAGGAAGAGGCCGGAGTCGGGGACGAGGCCGGCCGCGTCGAGGAGGAGGCGGGGCGCATGGCGGCGGCGGTCGCCGGCGCGGTGCGGGCGGCGGTCGCCGGTGGCGCGGGCGCGGGCGCGGCGGCGGTGCGGGCGGCGGTCGCCGGCGAGACAGCGGGGGCGGGCGTGGCGGCGGGCGGAGGGCGCCGGGCGGGGCGCCCATGCGGTGGGCGCGGGGCGGGCTCGCGGGGGCCCGGTGCGGGCCGCGGGTGGGGAGGGGGGGCCGGCGGGACGTGGCACACTGGGTTGGACGCGGGTGGCGGCGGCGCTTGTCCGGCGGACCGGATGTGTCCGGCGGTGGAGAGGAGGGGGCTAGGGTTTGGATGCGGAATTTCGGAGGGGTCTATTTATAGGTAGAGGAGCTAGGAGAGTCCAAATGAGGTGCGGTTTTCGGCCACGCGATCGTGATCGAACGCTCTAGATGATGGAGAGGCTTTTGGTGGGTTTTGGGCCAAATTGGAGGGGTGTTGGGCTGCAACACACACGAGGCCTTTTCGGTCCCTCGGTTAACCGTTGGAGCATCAAACGAAGTCCAAATGGTACGAAACTTGACAGGCGGTCTACCGGTAGTAAACCAAGGCCGCTTGGCAAGTCTCGGTCCAATCCGGAAATGTTTAATCCCCACACACGAAAGGAAGGTAGAAATGACCACCGGAGGAGAACGAAGCGCCGGAATGCAAAACGGACAACGGGGAAAATGCTCGAATGCATGAGATGAACACGTATGCAAATGCAATGCACATGATGACATGATATGAGATGCATGACAACGACAACAACACACGGAGACAAAAACCCGAACCCGAGAAAATAAAATAACTTAAGGCCGGAAACGGCAAGAGTTGGAGTACATATTGGGTAAATCATATCCGGGGTGTTACAACACTCCACCACTACGAAAGGATCTCGTCCCGAGATCTAGGACTGAAAGAACGCCGGGTACTCAGAACGGAGGTGATCCTCGCGTTCCCAGGTAGCTTCACGGTCGGAATGGTGTGACCACTTGACTTTGAGGAATTTGATTGACTTGTTGCGAGTCTTGCGTTCAGTCTCTTCAAGAATAGCAACGGGGTGCTCACGATAAGAGAGATCTTCTTGGAGCTCAATGTCCTCGAAGTTGACGGTGCGGTCAGGAGTCTTGAAGCACTTTCGGAGCTGAGAGACATGGAACACGTCATGAACATTTGCAAAGTTTGAAGGAAGCTCGAGTTGATAGGCGAGATCGCCTCTCTTGCTGACAATCTTGAAAGGTCCCACGTATCTAGGGGCAAGCTTCCCTTTGATACCGAAGCGACGAGTACCTTTCATAGGAGAGACGCGGAGGTAAACATGATCTCCGATCTCGAAAGCCAAATCACGGTGCTTACTATCATAGTAGCTCTTCTGGCGGGATTGGGCTGCTTTGAGGTTATCTCGAATGACTTTGCACATTTCCTCTGCCTCTGTGATTAAGTCATTTCCCAGAAGCTGACGTTCACCGGTTTCAGACCAGTTGAGAGGGGTACGGCACTTCCTGCCATACAGAATTTCAAATGGGGCCTTGCCCGAACTTGCTTGAAAACTGTTGTTGTAGGAGAATTCAGCATATGGAAGACAATCCTCCCACTTCATGCCGAAGGAGATCACACAAGCCCTGAGCATATCTTCAAGAATCTGATTGACACGCTCGACTTGACCGCTAGTTTGAGGATGGAAAGCTGTGCTGAAGCGGATGTTGGTGCCCATGGCCTTCTGAAAAGAATCCCAAAACTTGGAGGTAAAGATGCTGCCACGGTCTGAAGAGATCACTTGTGGAATACCGTGCAGAGAGACAATTCGAGAGGTATAGAGTTCCGCCAATTGAGCTGCAGTGATTGACTCTTTGATAGGCAGAAAGTGAGCCACTTTAGTGAGTTTGTCGATGACAACGAATATAGCATCATTGCCACGCTTGGACTTTGGAAACCCAGTCACGAAGTCCATCTCAATGTGGTCAAACTTCCATTCTGGAATGGCAAGAGGTTGGAGGAGACCAGCTGGCCTTTGGTGTTCTGCCTTCACTCTTCTGCAGACATCACATTCATTCACGAACTGAGCAATCTCGCGCTTCATTCGAGTCCACCAATAAGCCTGCTTGAGGTCCTGATACATCTTCGTGCTCCCAGGGTGGATGGAGAGGAGAGAATTGTGAGCCTCGTTCATGATCACTTTACGAAGGTCACCTTTGGGCACAACAATACGATCCTCGAAGAAGAGAGTATCCTTGTCATCAAGGCGGTAGCACTTGTACTTGGGTTGACTCTTGGCAATCCCAATCTTCACCTTTTTCACCATAGCATCAAGAAGCTGGGCTTGGCGAATCTGGTCTTCCAAGGTAGGAGAGACTTGAAGGTTGGCGAGGAAACCTTGAGGAACAACTTGCAGATTAAGTTTGCGGAAAGCTTCACAAAGCTCGGGTTGATAAGGCTTGAGAATCAGACTGTTGCAGTAAGCCTTCCTGCTCAATGCGTCAGCAATCACATTGGCCTTGCCTGGAGTATACTCGATACTCGGATTATACTCTTGAATCATTTCGACCCATCGAGTCTGCCTGAGGTTGAGATTAGGCTGAGTGAAGATGTACTTGAGACTCTTGTGGTCAGTGAAGATGTCCACTTTTCTTCCCAATAAGAGATGTCTCCAAGTCAAAAGAGCATGCACAACTGCCGCCAACTCGAGATCATGAGTGGGGTAGTTCTTCTCATTGGGCTTCAACTGGCGAGAGGTATAAGCAACAACTTTCTTCTCTTGCATCAACACTGCGCCAAGACCTTGGAGAGAGGCATCACAAAAGACCTCGTACGGCTTGGATTCATCAGGCGGAGTCAGAACTGGAGCAGTGACCAATTTCTCTTTCAAAGTGTTGAAAGCAATGTCACACTCCGGAGACCAAACGTACTTGACGTGCTTCTGGAGAAGATTTGAGAGAGGCTTCGCGATCTTAGAAAAGTTTTCAACGAATCTTCGGCAGTAGCTTGCGAGACCGAGGAAGCTACGGAGTTGCTTCACGTTCTGAGGAGGTTCCCAATTCACAATTGCAGACACCTTCTCAGGATTCACCGCAATGCCCTTGGCAGAGATGATATGACCAAGATAAAGAACCTCATCGAGCCAAAATTCGCACTTGGAGAACTTGGCGTAGAACTGGTGTTCCCTCAGCTTATCGAGTACCAAACGCAAGTGCTTGGCATGATCTTCCTTGTTCTTCGAGAAAACCAGAATGTCGTCGAGATAGACCAAAACGAAGTCATTGGTGTAGGCGTTGAAGATGAAGTTCATCATGCGAGAGAACGTCGGAGGAGCGTTGACGAGGCCAAAAGACATGACAGTGTATTCATATGAACCATAGCTTGTCCTGAAAGCCGTCTTGGGAATATCTTGCTCACGGATTCGAATCTGATGATAACCCATACGGAGATCAAGCTTGGAGAATACTTGGGCACCTTTGAGTTGTTCGAACAGCTCGTTGATGTTGGGAAGTGGGTATTTGTTCTTGATGGTCTTCTTGTTCAATGGACGGTAATCAACACAAAGTCGGTCCGTTCCATCCTTCTTCTTCACAAAAAGAACACCACAACCCCACGGAGAAGAACTAGGCCGGATGAGACCCATTCTCTCTTGAATATCGAGTTGCTTCTTCAGCTCCTTCAACTCTTCAGGTCCGAGCTTGTAAGGACGCTTGCACACAGGTTCCGTGCCAGGCTCAAGATCGATGACGAATTCAACTGGCCGGTGCGGAGGCATTCCTGGAAGCTCTTCTGGAAAGACGTCTTGATATTCGCAAACGACTGGAATTTGCGAGATAGCATCCAGTTCACCCTTCTCATTGAGAGAAAACAGACGGATGGTATCATCACGAGCGGCAAAGACAATTACATCCTCAGACGAATGAGTCAATTGAATCTGCCTGGCTGCACAATCAAGATGCGCATTGTGCTTAGAAAGCCAATCCATTCCGAGAATAGATCAATATCCGAGTCACCAAGAACCGTAGGAGAAGATAGAAATTTGTAGTCTCCCAAAGTGATAGTAACATCCGGAGCAACGAAGTTAGCATGCATGCGCCTACCGGGAGAGACAACTGCTAATGGACTAGGCAAAATTTGCAAAGCCAAACCATGCTTAGACGAAAACGGTCTCGAGATGAAACAATGTGATGCACCCAAGTCAAAAAGAACTTTAGCTGAAATATCATTAATAGGAAGGTTACCCTAATGACATCTGACGAGTCCTCTGCCTGAGCTGCATTCATCAAGTTGACCTTGGCGTGCTTGGGGTTATGCTTGACCACAGCTGTACTTGCCGATCTCACAGGAGGAGGAGGAAGACGCCTCTGATTGAAGCATTTGTTGGCATAGTGACCCTTCTGTTGGCACTTGTTGCACGTGACCTCTGAAAGCGGACGGTGATACGGAGCACTCGATCTTGGAGCTTGAGACGAAGTCTTGTTCTGAAAGCCAGGGTTGGGTGGGTGGGAAGATCCACTGCCACCTTTGCTCTTCTGCTGATACGGCTGACGGAACGGAGGAGGAGGAAGCCAATACTTCTGCTGCTTGGCCACTTGAGTAGAGGAAGAAGGAGTAGCATCTCTGACTCGCTTCTTGGAAGCATCACACCTCAGTTGAGCGGCCTCTTGCTTCAATGCCATGTTGTAGAACTCATCGTACCTCAAGGGCTCAAAGAGAACAAGAGCTAGCTGAATTTCTTCTCTGAGACCACCCCTGAACTGGTATATCATGCTCTTCTCATCAGGGACGTCCTGCTTGGCAAAGCGGGCGAGCTTCTGAAACAACTTGTTGTAGTCATAGACAGACAAAGAGCCTTGCTTCAGGTTGCGGAATTCCTCACGCTTGCTTTCAACCACGCTCTGAGGAATATGGTGAGCTTTGAAGTCTTGACGGAATTCATCCCAGGTAATCACACGTCCACCTCTGGAATCCTTGTACTGCTGGAACCATTCTGCAGCTTGATCTTTGAGTTGGAAGGAAGCGAACTTGACGAAGTCCTCAGGCCTGACGTTACTGCACTCGAAATGCTTGCACAGATCCACGAGCCAATCGTCAGCATCAGTTGCCTCAACACAATTGCTGAAAGTTTTGGCCCGTTAGCAAGGAACTGGTTGAGTGTAGCAAAGTGATTCTGATTGTTGCCTTGGTTCCCTTGGTTGCCTTGATTGCGCTCTTGAAGAATTTGCATGATCAACTGTGTGTTTGCATTGGTTGCGGCCATCACAGCTTGCCATGCCTCCGGAGGAGGTGGAGGTGGTGGCGGATCTTGATTCTGATTCTGATTGGTGCTCTTAGCGGGAGCCATCCTGAAGAGGTTGACCACCGTTAGCACATAGACAGATAAATGAAGCTGAATCCAACGGAATGAAAATTGCAACATAAAGTCTTCACATCCGAACAAAATGAACGAATGCATTCCTCTTGAAATGGTCACATATCCATAAATTGAGAAGCCACTTAGAATTTAGGTAGAGAAATAAATCAACAAGGTACGGATCAAGAACGAATACTCGGTAAGAAATCCCAATCTCAAACCAAATATCCGTGGAAGAAGAACTAGAGCTACAAGAATTCCCACCTATGAAACTCCCGAACCTTTCCGGTTATGCAATCAGGTGTTGGGGATACAGGGGAAGCATAATATCTCACCCAAATCTAGCAAATCCTACATCCAGCTGTATCCATCCTTCAACACATAACCGAGAAAAACTTCGGAAACCATCTACCTCAACCTTCGAAAAGCATCCGTTATACAAGTTATGGCGATACTCCCGAACTCCCGCCCCAGTACTGGGTGGCGTCGAGGTTATCTCACCAACGAACTGCATAAAAGAGATTTTCGATGTCGGCGTACTAAACTCAGGTATTCCAGAACTGCAACGATAAAATTATGACGACAACACCTCAGAGCTCAACTCCCCGGGACACTTCCACAAAACCCCTGACAGGAGGCACCAAGACAATGTTCTCGTCATAAAACCATCGGAACGATTCCAAGATACCCGCGTGATCCTAAAATTTTTTAGTGAAATTTGAGAAGAGAAGAGTCAAAACTCTACGTCAGGATGCCTTACCAGAGCGATGAGGAGACTGGGAAGTAAAAAGAATTCCTAAACTCTCCGATATATAATTCCTAAATGACTCAAAACATTTTTCTAGACACAACTCGGCTGCTAAAACGATCAAGCAATGGGGATCCTAAGGTCGGGGAAGGCTCTGATTACCAACTTGTAACGCCCTCGATGCGGCTATAGCTCCCACGTGTCGAGGCACGACTTAGAGACATAACCGCATTGAAAGCAATATCGCAAGTTAGGCAATCATCACAACATCCCATGTAAGATAAATAATAAAGGGGAGATACATAGTTGGCTTACACTCGCCATGTCAATCAAGTACATGAATAGCATTACAACATTCAAACACTCATGGCCCGACTACGGCGCCAAAATAAAAGATAACCCAACATGCGACACGGTCCCGATCACCCCCAACTGGGCACCACTACTGATCATCAGGGAAAGACACGTAGTATCGTTGAGAGTCCTCATCGAACTCCCACTTGAGCTCAAGCGCGTCATCTGGAGCGGAAACATCAGGCCCTGCATCTGGTTTGGAAGTAATCTGTGAGCCACAGGGACTCAGCAATCTCGCACCCTCGCAATCAAGACTATTTAAGCTTAATAGGAAAGGCAAGGTAAATATGTGGAGCTGCAGCAAGCGACTAGCAAATATGGTGGCTATTATGTTCGCAAAAGAGAGCGAGAAGAGGAGGCAAAGCGCAAGCGAGAAACTAGAGGACAACCTGCGCAGGCATTACTCCAACACCGTGTTCACTTCCCCGACTCCGCCGAGAAGAGACCATCACGGTAACTCACACTGTTGATTCATTTTAATTAAGTTAAGGTTCAAGTTATCTACAACCGGACATTAACAAATTCCCACCTGCCCATAACGCGGGCACGGCTTTCGAAAGTTCAAATCCCTGCAGGGGAGTCCCAACTTAGCCCATGACAAGATCTCACGGTCAACGAAGGAATAGACCTCCTCCCGAGACGTTCCGATCAGACTCGGTATCTCGGTTCTACAAGACACTTCGACAGGTTAAAACAAATCCAGCAACACCGCCTGAATGTGCCGACAAATCCCGATAGGAGCTGCACATATCCCGTTCTCAAGGCACACTCAGATGAGACATCCTACGAGTAAAACCAACCCTCAAGTTGCCCCGAGGTGGCCCCGCAGTCTACTCGGTCAGACCAACACTCAGAGGAGCACTGGCCCGGGGGGGTTTAAATAAGATGACCCTCGGGCTCCGGAAACCCAAGGGGAAAAAAGGCTAGGTGGCAAATGGTAAAACCAAGGTTGGGCATTGCTGGAAAAGCTTTATTCAAGGCGAACTATCAACGGGTTCCCATTATAACCCAATCGCTTAAGGAAAGCAAAATCCGGGAACATAACACCGATATGACGGAAACTAGGGCGACAAGAGTGGAACAAAACACTAGGCGAGAGGCCGAGCCTTCCACCCTTTACCAAGTATATAGATGCATTAAGATAACAAGGCAATATAATGGTATCCCAACAAGTAAAATAATGTTCCAACAAGGAACGGTCTCCAATCTTCTCCTGCAACTAGCAACGCTATAAGAGGGGTTGAGCAAAGCGGTAACATAGCCAATCAACGGTTTGCTAGGACATGGTGGGTTAGAGGTTGAACATGGCAATTTGGGAGGCATGATAAGCAAGTGGTAGGCATCATAGCATAGGCATAGCAAAAGAGCGAGCATCTAGCAAAGCAAAGATAGTAGTGATTTCGAGGATATGATCATCTTGCCTGCAAAGTTGTCAGAGTTGACTGGATCCTCGAAAGCAAACTCAATGGGCTCCTCGTTAGCGAACTCGTCTCCCGGCTCTACCCAAACAAGACAAACAAGCAAACAAAACACAATCAACCACGTGCAAAGCTCAAACAACATGATGCAAAGATGGTATGCTATGCGGGATGCGATGCGGGATGCGAAATGCAAGATATGACAGGAAATGCATGAACCTGGCCTCAACATGGAAATCCAAGTGTGCCACTGGAAAGATGAGATGAAATCGCTTGAAAACGATATAAAAAACGTCGGAATCGGAGTTACGGTTTGGAAATGGCAAGCAATTCAAATATGACCACGTTCTGCGATTTACAGAAAGTAGCCATCTAAATGCAACAATATGAACATGCTACATCACCAAACATGGCATAAAAATACATGGCAGGGATGCATTCATGATGCTTAACAAAAGTCTAGCATTGAGCTACGGCCAATTCATCCATTAACAGGTTCAAACAAGCATGGCAAAAATGCATTTGATAAACAGATTTCAGACTTAGTGAACTTAACACTTGTCTGGAATTTCAGATCAGATAGCGCTCTTCGGAGCATGAAAACTATATGCTACAGGACCTCAAAGAGCTTAACAAAAGCATGGCATGGAGCTACTCAAAGAGCTTAACAAAAGTCACTTAGTGACCTTGAGCCAAAAGGGATCAGAAAATACATTTGCAAGCATGTGAACATGGCAAAAACATAATTAGTTCTCAGACTTAGTGAAAACTGGAGCATGCTGAAACAGATATCAAGTAGGCATGTTTACGAGCTCGATGCACTCACTACAGAGCAAGTCATGGAAAACTAAGCATACACCCATCAAGAATACACAAAATACAAGCTAGACATGGCAATTTCAATACCATAGCATGCATGGATCATCTACAACATCCTCGGCAAAATCACTAACAAGTAGACAATCTGCCCAGATTCACGAAATGACAAAAGTAGAGCTTGATTGACTCAAGCTAGGGTGCTCCATAATTGCAAACAAAGACATGGATGGATAGAGCACTACAAGATTAACAAAACATCCTTACTGATCATCCTCAAAAGAGGCACAGATCACTAGGAAACAACATGAACATATGGCAATATGAAATAAACAGATCAAGGACTTAGTGGAAATGCTAAGTCCCTGAAATCGGCATTAACGAATGCATCACTTTGCAAGCTCGTGCTAGTCACCACACACAACACAAAAATACATGGGTTGCACCCCTGGATAGATGGCAAAACATATAACAAAACACATGTAGAGCTCATGGGCATATCATGCACACAATAATCATGGCAAAAATGACAAAAGTCTAAATGGAGCAGCAGATCTGACAATTATCTCAAGTAGCACTCTTCTATCAGCATTTCGGGCATCAAGATGAACTCAAATGAAAATGATGCAATGGGATGAAGTGATGTACTCTCTGAGACGAACATTTTGATATGCTATATGCCCAAAACGGAGCTACGGATGCAAAGTTATAGCACGATGAACAGGGCAACATGAACTAGGGTTTCGGGAGAAAGTCAACCCGAAACGGATCTCAGATCCAGATCTGGGGCACGGACTACGAGATTCACCATAGAAGCACTGTAGCCGGCCGGAGCTTCGCGGGGCGTCGCCGGAGAGGAAGAGGCCGGAGTCGGGGACGAGGCCGGCCGACGTCGGAGGAGGAAGGCGGGGCGCATGGCGGAGCGGCGGTCGCCGGCGCGGTGCGGGCGGCGGTCGTCGGCGAGACAGCGGGCGGCAGGCGCGGCGGCGGTGCGGGCGGCGTTCGCCGGCGAGACAGCGGGCGGCGGGCGCGGCGTCGGTGCGGTCGGGCGACCGCGGGCGGTGGCGCCCGTGCAGTGGCGGCGGTGGGACGGGATCGCGGGGGCCCGGTGCGGGCTTCGCGGGCTGGAGGAGAGAGAGGATCCGGCGGGGACACGTGGCGCAACCGGGTTGGATGCGGGCGGCGGCGGCAGCTTTGGTCGGCCGGACCGGACGTGTCCGGCGGTGGAGAGGAGCGGGGGCTAGGGTTTGGACTACGGAATTTTCGGAGGGGATCACATATTTATAGGTAGAGGGAGCTAGGAGAGTCCAAATGAGGTGCGGTTTTCGGCCACGCGATCGTGATCGAACGCTCTAGATGATGGAGAGGGTTTTGGTGGGTTTTGGGTCAACATGGAGGGGTGTTGGGCTGCAACACACACGAGGCCTTTTCGGTCCCTCGGTTAACCGTTGGAGCATCAAACGAAGTCCAAATGGTACGAAACTTGACAGGCGGTCTACCGCTAGTAAACCAAGGCCATTTGGCAAGTCTCGGTCCAATCCAGAAATGTTTAATCCCCACACACAAAAGAAAGGTAGAAATGACCACCGGAGGAGAACGAAGCGCCGGAATGCAAAACGGACAACGGGGAAAATGCTCGAATGCATGAGATGAACACGTATGCAAATGCAATGCACATGATGACATGATATGAGATGCATGACAACGACAACAACACACGGAGACAAAGACCCGAACCCGAGAAAATAAATTAACTTAACGCCGGAAACGGCAAGAGTTGGAGTACATATTGGGAAAATCATATCCGGGGTGTTACAGCATCCCCAAGCTTAATTCCTGCTCGTCCTCGAGTAGGTAAATGATAAAAAGAGAATTTTTGTTGCGGAGTGCTACTTGGCATAATTTCAATGCAAATCTTCTTAATTGTGATATGAATATTCAGATTCATAAGATTCAAGACAAAAGTTTATATTGACATAAAAATAATAATACTTCAAGCATACTAACAAAGCAATTATGTCTTCTCAAAATAACATGGCCAAAGAAAGTTATCCCTACAAAATCATATAGTCTGGCTATACTCTATCTTCACCACACAAAGTATTTAAATCATGCACAACCCCGATGACAAGCCAAGCAAATGTTTCATACTCTAACTTTTTCAAAACTTTTTCAATCTTCACGCAATACACGAGCGTGAGCCATGGATATAGCACTATAGGTGGAATAGAATGGTGGTTGTGGAGAAGACAAAAATGAGGGGAAGATAGTCTCACATCAACAAGGCGTATCAACGGGATATGGAGATGCCCATCAATAGATATCAATGTGAGTGAGTAGGGATTGCCATGCAACAGATGCACTAGAGCTATAAGTATATGAAAGCTCAAAAAGAAACTAAGTGGGTGTACATCCAACTTGCTTGCTCATGAAGACCTAGGGCAATTTGAGGAAGCCCATCATTGGAATATACAAGCCAAGTTCTATAATGTAAAATTCCCACTAGTATATGAAAGTGATAGCATGAGAGACTCTCTACTATGAAGATCATGGTGCTACTTTGAAGCACAAGTGTGGTAAAAGGATAGTAGCATTGCCCCTTTTTATTTATTTTCTCTTTTTGGGGGGCCTTCTTTTTTTCTTTGGCCTTTCTCTTTTTCTTTTTTTAGGACAATGCTCTATTAAATGATGATCATCACACTTTTATTTATTTACAACTCAATGATTACAACTCGATTATAAAACAAAGTATGACTCTATATGGATGCCTCCGGTGGTGTACCGGGATATGGAATGAATCAAGAGTGACAAGTATGAAAAAATTATGAACGGTGGTTTTGCCACAAATACTATGTCAACTACATGATCATGCTAGGCAATATGACAATGATGAATGTGTCATGATGAACTAGATGGTGGAAAGTTGCATGGCAATATATCTCGGAATGGCTATGGAAATGCCATAATAGGTAGGTATGGTGGCTGTTTTGAGGAAGGTATATGGTAAGTGTATGATACCGGCTAAAGGTGCGCAGTATTAGAGAGGCTAGCAAAGGTGGAAGGGTGAGAGTGTGTATGATCCATGGACTCAACATTAGTCATAAAGAACTCATATACTTATTGCAAAAATCTAGAAGTTATCAAAGCAAAGTATTACGCGCATGCTTCTAGGGGGATAGATTAGTAGAAAAAGACCATCGCTCGTCCCCGACCGCCACTCATAAGGAAGACAATCAATAAATAAATCATGCTCCGACTTCATCACATCACGGTTCACCATACGTGCATGCTAAGGGAATCACAAACTTTAACACAAGTATTCTTTAAATTCACAACTACTCAACTAGTATGACTTTAATATTATCACCTCCATATCTCAAAACAATTATCATGCTTCAATATTTTCTTAGTATTCAACACACTCAAAAGAAAGTTCCACAAATCTTGAATACCAAGCATATTATTATTAAGCAAATTACCATGCTATTAAGGGACTCCCAAAATAATTTAAGTGAAGCATGAGAGATCAATAGTTTCTTTAAAACAAATCCACCACCATGCTCTAAAAGATCTAAGTGAAGCATATAGAGCAAAATTATAACGCTCAAAAGATATAAGTGAAGCACATAGAGCAAAACTACTTAGCTCAAAAGATATAAGTGAAGCACATAGAGTATTCTATCAAATTTTAATTCATGTATTGATCTCTCAAAAGGTGTGTACAGCAAGGATGATTGTGGCATACTAAGACACAAAGACACAAATAATACAAGACGCTCCAAGCAAAACACATATCATGTTGGTGAATAAAAATATAGCTCCAAGTAAATTACCGATGGAAGTGGACGAAAGAGGGGATGCCTTCTGGGGCATCCCCAAGCTTTGACTTCTTGGTGTCCTTGGATTATCTTGGGGGTGCCATGGGCATCCCCAAGCTTAGGCTATTGCCACTCCTTGTTTCATAGTCCATCAAAAGAATTCACCCAAAACTTGAAAACTTCACAACACAAAACTTAAACTAGAAAACTCGTGAGCTCTGTTAGCGAAAGAAAACAAAAGACCACTTCAAGGTACTGTAATGAACTCATTCTTTATTTATATTGGTGTTAAACCTACTGTATTCCAATTTCTCTATGGATTATAAACTATTTTACTAACCATAGATTCATCAAAATAAGCAAACAACACACGAAAAACAGAATCTATCAAAAACAGAACAGTCTGTAGTAATCTGTAGCTAGCGCAAGATCTGGAACCCCAAAAATTCTAAAATAAATTTCTGTGCGTGAGGAATTTATCTATTAATCATCTGCAAAAAGAATTAACTAAATAGCACGCTTCAAATAAAAATTACAGCAGTTCTCGTGAGCGCTAAAGTTTCTGTTTTTTACAGCAAGTTCAACAAGACTTTCCCCAAGTCTTCCCAACGGTTCTACTTGGCACAAACACTAATTAAACACAAAAACATAACCAAAACAGAGGCCAAATAATTTATTTATTACTAAGCAGGAGCAAAAAGTAAGGAATAAAAATAAAATTGGGTTGCCTCCCAACAAGCGCTATTGTTTAACGCCCCTAGCTAGGCATAAAAGCGAGGATAGATCTAGGTATTGCCATCTTTGGTTTTAGAAAGAAAGAGAGCAAACTTGTTATCTATGGAATTAATCTTTCTATTTTGACAAAGTACATGTCCATTAATGGTAGAAGAAAGATTAAGAATGTTGCGGAAATTGGCATCTAGGCTAGCTTTTATCTCTTTAATAGATTCGTTTTGGTAAGAAATCAAGAGAGATGTGATTTCAGCTTTCTCATTAATGGGGTGCCCAAATATAGTTGTCATCCTCTCATAGGTATCTATGGGATCCCCTTCAAGGAACCCCCCTTCGAAAATAGAATCTAAAACTTGTTTGAACGAAGCGGGTAGCCCAACATAAAAGCTTTTTAAGTAAACCTCAATTTGATATTGGGGTACATAGCTAGCCCGGATCCTTAACGGCCTATCCCAAGCATCTTTCAAAGATTCATCAAGTAAGTAACGAAAAATGCCAGAATCATCTTCATCAAAATTACTAAGGTTCGCATTGATAACTCCGGCAAGTTGTTCTATAGCATTCCAATTTATGAGTTTAGATAAGATAGCAGGATTGTCTAAAGCACTAGAACTTGGGAGAGAACCCCCAACTCTTTTTGGTTCTGACATGGCGAGGGAAAAGAGGCAAATAGAGAGGGAGGATAGAGAGAGAGGGCGAATAAAACGCCAAGGGTAAAGTGGGGGAGAGGAAAGCAAGAGGCAAATGGCAAATAATGTAATGCGAGAGATAGGGATTGTGATGGGTACTTGGTATGTTGACTTTTTGCGTAGACTCCCCGGCAACGGCGCCAGAAATGGCTCGTTGTCGGGAGTCAAATCTTGACTTACGCGAACCTCCCCGGCAACGGCCCCAGAAATCCTTCTTGCTACGTCTTGAGCTTGCGTTGGTTTTCCCCGAAGAGGAAGGGATGATGCAGTAGAGTAGCGTAAGTATTTCCCTCAGTTTTTGAGAACCAAGGTATCAATCCAGTAGGAGGCCACGCTCAAGTCCCTCGTACCTGCACAAAACGATAGCTACTCGCAACCAACGCGATTAGGGGTTGTCAATCCCTTCACGGTCACTTACGAGAGTGAGATCTGATAGATATAATATTTTTGGTATTTTTGGTATAAGGATGCAAAGTAAAAAGTAAAGGCAAAGTAAAAAAGCAAAACAAGATTAAAGTGATGGAGATTGATATGATGAGAATAGACCCGGGGGCCATAGGTTTCACTAGTGGCTTCTCTCAAGAGCATAAGTATTCTACGGTGGGTGAACAAATTACTGTTGAGCAATTGACAGAATTGAGCATAGTTATGAGAATATCTAGGCATGATCATGTATATAGGCATCACGTCCGTGACAAGTAGACCAAAACGATTCTGCATCTACTACTATTACTCCACTCATCGACCGCTATCCAGCATGCATCTAGAGTATTAAGTTAAAAACAGAGTAATCCTTAAGCAAGATGACATGATGTAGAGAGATAATTCATGCAATATGAAATAAACCCCATCTTGTTATCCTCGATGACAATGATGCAATACGTGCCTTGCTGCCCCTTCTGTCACTGGGAAAGGACACCGCAAGATCGAACCCAAAGCTAAGCACTTCTCCCATGGCAAGAACTACCAATCTAGTTGGCCAAACCAAACGGATAATTCGAAGAGACTTGCAAAGATAACCAATCATACATAAAAGAATTCAGAGAAGATTCAAATATTATTCATAGATAGACTTGATCATAAACCCACAATTCATCGGTCTCAACAAACACACCGCAAAAATAAGATTACATCGAATAGATCTCCACAAGAGAGGGGGAGAACTTTGTATTGAGATCCAAAAAGAGAGAAGAAGCCATCTAGCTACTAACTATGGACCCGAAGGTCTGAGGTAAACTACTCACACTTCATCGGAGAGGCTATGGTGATGTAGAATCCCTTCGTGATGACGGCCCTCTCCGGCGGATCTCCGGAACAGGCCCCAAGATGGGATCTCGTGGATACAGAAAGTTGCGGCGGTGGAATTAGGTTTTTGGCTCCGTTTCTGATTGTTTGGGGATTCGTAAGTATATATAGGAGGAAGGAGTACGTCGGTGGAGCATCGAGGGGCCCATAAGGCAGGGGGGCGCCCTAGGGGGGCGCCCCCCACCCTCGTGACCGCCTCTTTGACTCCTTGGAGTAGGGTCCAAGTCTCCTGGATCATGTTCGGTGAGAAAATCATGTTCCTGAAGGTTTTATTCCGTTTGGACTCCGTTTGATATTCCGTTTCTTCGAAATACTGAAATAGGCAAAAAAACAGCAATTCTGGACTGGGACTCCGGTTAATAGGTTAGTCCCAAAAATAATATAAAAGTGGAAAATAAAGCCCAATATAGTCCAAAACAGTAGATAATATAGCAGGGAGCAATCAAAAATTATAGATACATTGGAGACGTATCATTGCCATCGAGGATAAAAAGATGGGGTTTATATCATATTGCTTGAGTTTATCCCTCTCCATCATGTCATCTTGCCTAATGTGTTACTCTGTTCTTATGAACTTAATACTCTAGATGCATGCTGGATAGCGGTCGATGTGTGGAGTAATAGTAGTAGATGCTGAATCGTTTCGGTCTACTTGACACGGACGTGATGCCTATATTCATGATCATGCCTAGATATTCTCATAACTATGTGCTTTTCTATCAATTGCTCGGCAGTAATTTGTTCACCCACCATAATATATGCTATCTTGAGAGAAGCCACTAGTGAAACCTATGTCCCCCGGGTCTACTTTACATCATATAAGTTTCCGATCTATAATTGTAGTTTACTATTTATTTTGCAATCTTTACTTTCCAATTTATATAACAAAAATATCAAAAATATTTATCTTATTATCTTTATCATATCTCACTTTTGCAAGTGGCCGTGAAGGGATTGACAACCCCTTTATCGCGTTGGTTGCAAGGTTCTTAATTGTTTGTGCAGGTACTAGGCCACTTGCGTGTAGTCTCCTACTGGATTGATACCTTGGTTCTCAAAAACTGAGGGAAATACTTATGCTACTTTGCTGCATCACCCTTTCCTCTTCAAGGGAAAACCAACACATGGTCAAGAGATAGCAGGACGCCGTCGTTGCTGAGCCTCCACCCCGTCGGCCCGGCGCGCATGTCCGGCAGCGCCGCGATGTTGGCCTCGAACAGGAGCCATGCCTCCCACTCCTGGAGCGAGCAGCAGCCGAAACCGTTGGCTGCCACGACGTCTTCGGGGAAGCGTTCAACCGTCGTTGGAGAGGGGAGGGAAGGGGAGGACGGGGGAGATAGCAAAGCTCGGCAACGCGGATGGGAAAGAGCAGAGACTCGGCGGTGGCTGGTTTGGGCTCGGGCTGGTGTGGCCAGCGGTGGGGGGGAGCAATGGGTTTTATAGCCCGCGCCATGTGTATGCATGGGGGGGAGGCGTCGTCATGCCGCCCGTGAGGTATCAATGGCAAGGCTGGCCGGCGGCAGCCTTGCCATTGATTCCCCGCGGGAAACCGAAGCGCTCTAGGGGAAGATGAGGCGTCGTCTCACTGACACGGCTGGCCCGTGGCTCTTTCGCGCCAAAACGCCTCGCCCCGGCGCCCTCGGGCGCCCCCTAGCGCGCCGGGTTCGGCCTGGGTACACCGGCGCCAGTTTCGGCCCAAACCGGCAAAAAAGGGGCTCCTGGGGGCGCGACTGCGCCGATTTTTGGGCACCGGCGCGGCAAAAACGCCTGGGGAGGGCCTGTTGAGGGCGCGACTGGAGATGCTCTTAGTAGTTGAGTTGTTAATTCAGTCACACTTGAGAAATCACTTTTGTGTAGCAATTTATTAGTAGCACAGTAATTTGATAACAGAGTAACAGCAACAGTAGCGGCAGTAGTAACAAGTTTGTAATGGTAGAGCAATATTAACTGGAGCAAAGGTAATAGTAGAAAATCATAGGCATGGAGTAGCAATGGGATGTTCAGATGAGATTCAGTATGTTACGGTCACAACCTGCAGCGATACAAACTATCTCCAATTCATCAATCATATGTATGCATGTATTACGTATATAGTCATACGTGCTTGCAATAAGAACTTGCATAACATATTTTGCCCTACCCTCTTGTGGCAGTGGGGTCCTATTGGAAACTAATAGTAATTAAGGCGCTCCTTTTAATAGAGAACCAAAACAAGGCATTAACACATATTAAATACATGAACTCCTCAAATTACAGTCATCATCGATCCCAATTATCGTCACCCTGGGGTCTATGGTTCACAACAATAATAGGTGCATACAACTTGTAGATATGATCAAGAACTCAGATATATTCATGAATACATAATAGGTTAAGATCTGAAATCATGGGACTCAGACCCTAGTGGCAAGCATTAAGAATAGCAAAGTCATAGCAATATCAATCTCAAAACATAGTGGATACGAAGGATCAAGCCCTAACAAATTACCATGATTACATAAGAAATATCATCCAATCTCATCTATCTCCAGTATGCCTACAAGGGGATTACTCACACATAGTTGTGAGCATCATGAAATTGTTGACGCAGAAGGGTTAGTGATGACGAGGCGACAATTCCCTCTTTTCAAAGCCTCGAATGGACTTCAGATTATGCTTCTCGACGAAGAACAAGAGATGGTGGTGGCTTCCTATTGTAAAACATGATGAAACATTCTCGCCATTTTTTAGGAGGATGTGAATTTATAACATCGGAATTAGGTCAAGAGGATGCTCAGGGGCCCCACATGGACACCTTGCACGGCATGGGGGTGGTCGTGACACCTGTCCATCTGGCCACCACCTGGCCCCTCTTAGGTACTTTTTGGCTCCAATATTTTTTATATTTTCCAAAAAAGTCTCTAAAAATTCTCGTCCAATGAAAATAATGTCACTTCGTGTTAGTTTCACTCAAATCATGCAAATTAGAGGCTAAAATAAGAGCAAAAGTGTTTGAAAAAGTAGATACATTGGAGATGTGCCACAGGCGCCAGAGTACATCGACCTCCCCAACGAGGATGAGAAAAAGGACGACGACGACATTTAGATGTGCCCTAGATCAGTCGGGTGCCATTATTTTCGTTCCATAGGAGGACACTCACTATTTATTATATAGTAAGCAAATATTTCTCTTGCCTCTTTCATAATGTGGCAAAATTCATAACTAAAAATGTCGTGGCTAAACGCTTAACAGAAGGATCATGAATATTGGAAAATTCTATAAATAAGCATCTTATAGAAGGATGCATGTGCACAAATTGTCTATCCAATTCAACTATAAGCGAAGATATGACATCCGGAAGACTAGTAGATCTAGCAAGAATTGATCCTCCTGTCATAGGTAACGAGCACGCAAAGTAAAGAAATATTTAACAACACATTTTCCAATAATATTACCACTACCTATACGGAGTTTTTTGTATGCATAATAGGGGTTTCTTCTTTACTAATAGGATCATCATTGGCAAGATTCTCAAGTGTTCTTTATTAGCAAATTCATCAAAGCTTCTTCTAGTGTTTTCATTCATCAAATTTAAGAGTATAGCTTGATGATCATAGGGTTCCACACTAGTGGCGGGAACATCATTAACTTTCTCAAACTCACACATGATAGCAACTTCAAGCAAAACAATCATGAAAGCAAATAAGCGAACTAAAATATTTTTGAGTTTTTTTATCTTTTTTTAGAGAAGTGAAGGGAGGTGAAAAAGAGAAGACAAATAAAAAGTAGAACAAGTAAATGATAATGTGAATGTAGGAACCTGTAGGTGTTTGATGTCTCATGGCAACGGCGCCAAAAATTATTTCTGTTACTTGTGAGCTGCGTTGGGATTTTCCCCTAAGACAAAGGGTGAAGGAATATAGTAGCGGATACTATTTTCCTCAGTAAGAACCAAGATTATCGAACCAATAGGAGAACCATACAAACACCTAGTAAACAGTACATGCACACACAAGAGCAAATACTTGCACCCAACGCGGACAAGAGAGTTGTCAATCCTCTTGTACTCATGAATTGCAAGGATTAAATCTGGTAATGGTAGATAGGTAAACTGTAAAGTAAAATAAAAGAAGTAAAATTGCAGCAAGATATTGTTTGTTTTGTAATATGATTAAATAGACCTGGAGGCCATAGTTTTAACTAGAGTCTTCTCTCTCATAAAAATAGCATACGGTGGGTAGACAAATTACTGTTGGGCAATTGATAGAAAATTGCATAGTTATGACGATATTCATGGCAACGATCATGTATATAGCATTATGTCCGTAACAAGTAGACCGGCTCCTGCTTGCATCTACTACTATTACTCCACCAATCGACCGACTCCTGCTTGCATCTATGGTCTTAAGTTTAAGATGAATAGAGTAATGCTTTAAGCAAGATAACACAATGTAGAAAGAATAAAGCCAAGCAATATGATTAAACCCCATCATTTTATCCTTAGTGGCAACAATACAATACATGCCTCGCTACCCTTTATGTCACGAGGTGAGGGCACTGCAAGATTTAACCCACTACAAAGCACCTCTCCCTCTAGAGATAAATCAATCTAATTGGCCAAACCAAACGATAGATCAGAGAGAAATACAAAACTACAATAATCATGCATAATAAAATTCTGAAAAAACTCAATTACTTTCAATGAATATTCCAATCATAAACCCACAATTCATCGAATCTCAATAAATACACTGCAAAAGAAGATTACATCGGATAAAACTCTGAGGAGAACATTGTATTGAAGATCAAAAAAAGAGAAGAAGCCATCTAGCTAATCACTGTGGACCTGTATGTCTATTGTAAACTACTCACACATCATTGGATGTGCATCAAGGTTGATGTAGGGGCCTTCTGTGATCGATTCCCCCTCCAGCAATGTACCGAAAAAGGATCGCGGAAGACATAAGCTTGCGGCGACTAAAAAATTGTTCCGAGTGGCCCTCTGTTGGTTTTGGAATTTATGTGAATTTATAGAAGTGAAATTAGGTCAAACAAAGTTACATGGGGCCCACAAGCTCAGGTGGTGCCCCCCACGGGCTCGCCACGTGAGCTTATGGCCCTATCGTACATCTTCTGGTCTCATCCCGAAACTTTTAGGGTTCCTTCTGGTCCAAAAAATCATCATAAACTTTCATCGTGTTTGGACTTTGTTTGGTATTGATTTTCTGTAAAACAAACGAATGTGCAAAAAACAGAAATTAGCACTGGGCACTGAGTTATAGGTTATTTCTCAAAAAAAAATGATATAAACTGCACATAAGTATCTAAGATTGTTAATATAATAGAATGAAACAATGAAAAAATATAGATGCGTTGAAGACATATCAGTCGGTGCGTTGGAGTTGGCCTAAGATTGGGAAGGGGGAGATGGGTGCACCCACAAGGGACACATGTTGTCTTGTGGAGGCGGGACGCTGATGAGTTTTTGATCGGGTCATTTGTGTATGTGACCGGTTCATGGGACACACATGGCACTTCGTTGGTTGGTCCGCAACACGCTCTATATTGTGCTTGGTTGTTTCCAACATAGTCAATACTAGAAGAGTTGGACGCGCTTTGTTGTGTCGTTTGTGTTGTTTTTTTTTCATAATTTTCTACTCCATCTGTTTCAAAATATAATGTGTATTGGGTTTTTTTAATGTCAAACCTCTTTTAAGTTTGACCAAAACTGTAGAGAAATATATCAATGTCCATAATATCAAATTTTTATCACTAGATTCATCACAAAATGAGTTTCCATATTTCACTAATTTAGTATTGTGGGCGTTGATGTTTTTTCCTATCGAATGATTGAAAGTCATTGTGCCATTCAAAATCATGAACCAGATTCAATATTTAATACCTCGGTCAAATGAGGGGGCTTCAAAATTATGAAGTATAGTGGATTAGACGAAGTGAACGAGAAAGTTTCATGAGAAAAAGAATATTGTTGACCCGAACAAAATCGGATGACTTAATTTCAAATTAGAGACCTCAATTGAGTGTGAGAGCTTCAAAATTAGAGAGCATAGTGTATTTATAGATATTGCAAACATTTGTGTGATGTGGAGAGTGATGTGCGCCGCACGATCAAAGATCGAACGGTCACGAAAGCGGTAGATGTGCAGGAAACGATTAGTCGGGTTGAGCGGAAGGGTTCCCGTTTAAGGGGGCATTTGATGAGATGACCACGCGCAATCGTGGTATATATGCATACTACCAACAAACGGCTGGGCCCAACGGCTTTGTTGGCAGCGAAGGAATGAGTTGTTTCGAGTTATGTGACTGGTTTCCGTGGACCTAGCAAAAAGCTCACAAAGATGATGCGACACAAGCATCGGGAACGAGCAAAGATGTGTGTAGTTGACGATGAAAAAACAAAGGACACAGGCAGAAATTTGCTTTGGCACATGTGAGCGCACGCTCCTGCCACTGGAAAAAATATTTTGAAGTGTGAAAAAATTTCAAACAATAATTTGGCAGATACATCTCGAAATTATATGTGTGCACGTCAAGTTTCAGAAAAAACCGACATTTTTTGTAACTTGTGTAAAAAAGACAAAAAGATGTCTTGTGAAAACACTTTTAACACCAGATTTTGTCTTTTCACAAGCGATACATAACTTGTCGGTTTTTCACGAAATAACTTTGTGAGCATGTACAATATTGAGATGTACACGTTAAACTTTTGTTTGGAATTTTTTAACATTTAAAATACGTCTAAAACATATTTTAAAAACCAGAAGCGCGTGCTCCCGTGTGCCAAAACGACACTCTCAAACACAAGATTAAAACATGCAGAGTAGGTTAAAGGCCCGTAACATGAAAGCATGCTCCTTAAAGAGGGTTAAACTTTACTTCTGGTGTTTTTTCTCTACTATGTGGGTATATTAAACATTACTAGTAATATTTTGCTAGCAACAAGTGCTTATTCACTACTAACTCTTTTTTAAGAATGGAAGGCACGCTTGATTTTTTTTATGGCCTTCATTTGTAAGACTAGCCACAATGGGAGTAACTTCAGCAGTAACATCGAGTCCAACTCAACAAATTTGCGTATGTGGCGATGAGTTAATGAGGAGAGAGGTAGTTGTAGTAACTTAGCTAGTTACTGTAACATCACATGTCCCAATGCAATATGAGTCTATAACCTAATAAATGAATCTTTGCATGTTACCACCCTTAAGTTACTACCCACTATGGAGGTAGTAACATAGTCTAGGGATATGTGTATGTTACTAGTGTATGTTACTATCCATTGTGACATTTTTCATATATAATTAGTATAAAGACATATGCCATGAAAATGTTTTGCAACATAAATACAACCACGACATGTCATGCATCAAAGAGACAAAGAAGTGAAAAGTCAAATATGACTTACATTTTAAAAAGGATGGAGTAGTAATTAGTACTCCCTCCATCTCATAAGTATAATACTTGACGTGGTTTTGAACTAAACCTTCATCTCATAAATATAATACTTGACGTGGTTTTGAACTAAAACCACGACAAGTGTTATGAAACAGAGAAAGTAAATACACTACTCCCTCAAACTAGGAGTATAAGGGCATCTCCAATGCCAATCCCAAAGTGAAGACAAAGTAGAGGGGGTGCGGGAGTTCGAACAGTAGCCACATTGGACTCCAACACCTCAGGCCCACTAAATTCGCCCTCCCGGTCTCATTTTCTTTCACTCCGCCACTTCTCCGGTTCTACCCCTTACTTTGCATTCGCAACCTTCACCTCCACCGACGTCGTTACCTCTCTGGCTGCCACACATGCATTGCTGGACATTTGCAAGAAGCACCGACACGCCCGCTTGCCTTTTACGACGGGGTTGTCCATCCTGGAGCCCTTTGTATCCAGGTACACTCCGCCACCCTGTCGACAACCTCTGTCGCGGCCACCACGCCCGCCTAGTGTTCCGTCAAATGCCATTGAGCTTATTTCCGGACGCAATGTCATTTTTTCATAGTAAGAAGGATGGAAGAGTACTCGATCATGGATGATGAGTTCTTGTGTGATGCGTGGTTGGCCGTATCTGCGGATTTCATAGGCAGGAGCAAAGGGAGGGCATTATGGCAGCAAGTGCGGGAATCATTTCACGCACGAAAGCACACTGCGCCCTACGACATGCACATCATCCATGATCGCAATGTGAGGTCATTATCGTATCGATGGTATTGCCATCCAGACCATTGTCGCCATATTTTTGTCACGTAGTTGCTCAGCTGGAGGCAAGGTGGTCATTGCACGCAGCAGAGGAGGAGATCGTAAGTTCTACTTCTTCTTCCTCAACTTGTTGATTGAATCATTCATTCACCCAATATTGCTCTACACATTGTGTAGCCCACACACGTTGTCATGATGTACCACAGGACAAAGGGATGGCCATTTACATACACATACTGTTGGATGAAGCTGAAGGGGCAGTATGTGTGGGATGACATGATCCGTTGAAAAACTTGTTGGGCGTCGAATTTGAGACACTGACTTATTTGCATGCTATGTATGGATGATGTGTGCTATTTTCTTTCCGAATTTTGATGAATATCAGCCGGTTTACACGAATTTCGTCCGCTAAGTCGAAACCCGGCTTGAAATATATGTTGGCTTCATTGGATGGCCGCCTCCCGCATTCGTGTCCACGGACTAGTCCCCCTGTTCGCGGACGAATGCAGGAGGAAATTTACGGGTCGGCGTTGAAGATGCCCTAAGGCACATAGTGTGGGATTCTAAGTCAGCTAACGTTTCATGTTTTCTTTTACTAGGGCATCTCCAACGGCAACCCGTAAATTCTCTCCCGCATTTTTTCGTGGACAGAGGGGTTCAGTCCGCGGACACAGATGCGGAAAGCCGCCATCCAGCGTTGCCCGCATACATTTCAATCCGCATTCGAACTAACCGGACATGCAAACCGGTCCATATTCATCAAAGTTAGAATAGAAAATAGGACAAATCATTCATACATAGCATGCAAATTAAGTCTAGTATAATAATGTTTTAAATTCGATTAGATTGACCGTATGTCTGACAAGTTTTTCATCTAACAGTGTGTGTCGTAAATGGCTGTCCCAATGTCATGTGATGCATCACGGCAGCGTGTCATACACATGCACGCATAATGAGAAACATGTGTACAACCCCTGTTAAGGCACACCATATTATTGTCGTATTGGCTGTATACGTAGTCTTTTTTCCTCTACATAAAAGCAACGGAGCCTAGTGATACTGTTGTATACTACAACTTGAAACCTACTCATTGCTTGTATGCTACCTTAGCTACCACTCCTATTGCCTAGAGAAATTATAAATGACTGACGTTTGTTGCTTGCATGTTTGCAGTGGCATGAATGGGGCCAACTGCAAGCAGCAAGTTGCGGAAGAAGGTTCACAGCCGCACCTAGCTACACTGGCTGGTCTTGTGACGATGCCACTGCAATGGAAGCGTACCTCTGCACTGCCGTACTGCCGTCAGTGTATTACACCAACCTACGAAAGGCAGGGGCTAGGAGCTACGTAGTAGATAGTTGTTGTACTATTATAGTAGTACTTCTACAGAGCATTCCCACCGTAGCACTTCCTCTACCCTTTTTCCTTTGAGATCAAGGAATCAGAAAGATGCATGCGTTCAGAGAAATAAAAACAATGCGCTAGAGCAACTCCAACACGATACATCAAATCGGTTCTAAATGTCCGGACTGTATGACCCCCAAAAAATTGTCACCTAATTAATAACACGAGTCAACAAATGTCCACGGACACCAACAAATGTCCAAATCCCACAAATCAGTAACAAATGTGGAAGTGGTACGGAGTTCACACACGCTCACCAACTCAGTGTTTTGGACTCAATCATAAACGCACTTTTTCCACTCACTCCCTTCTCAGTGGACATTTGATTAACTAGATGATACCCCGCATATAGTTGCGGGAATTGGTTACAATATATTTTACTGAGATTTGATTATGTGGAATATAAATAATTAGATTAATACCATGTGAACCAAAATTTAAAATATGTATGACTTATTATATTTGTTTATGTATAATATGAAATGTTTATTAAATATAGATAGAATAATATAATAAAATATTGTCTCATACTACATGATTGCATGTGGTAGTGATTTTTCCCATGCATGGTTGCATGTTAAGGTGGACTTTATTCCATCTATGTAGACAAATGAAATACGATAATTGATTGGGGTGCTGGTGCACGCATACATAATATAAGGGAAGGCCTCTACCTCAACTATACAAGACTAGGAGGTGGGGCACAACTCCAATATACGTGCAGTACAAAATACATACTCAACACCCCCCCCCCCCGGCAGTCGAAGCATCGTCGGAGACACACAGACTGCACCGAAACTCATCGAAGACTGGAGTAGGCAATCCCCTTAGTCATCACGTCAGCAAACTGTTGCGTCGTCGGCACGTGGAGAACCCGAACACGGCCAAGGGCAACCTGCACGCGCATGAAGTGAATATCGAGCTCAATATGCTTCGTCCGTCGATGGTGCACCGGGTTGGCGGAGAGGTAGACCGCGTTGACGTTATCGCAGTAGACAAGAGTGGCCTTGTGAACATCACAAAGCAACTCCTGGAGCAGTTGACGTATCCAAGAGCACTCGGCCACGGCATTAGCCACGGCGCGATACTCTGCCTCGGCACTGGAGCGGGAGACCGTGGGCTGCCGCTTCGAAGACCAAGAGATCAACGAGGGCCCAAGGTAGACGCAGTAGCCTGACGTAGAGTGTTGGGTGTCGGAGCAGCCAGCCCAGTCGGCATCCGAGTAGGCCACGAGGTCGATGGAGGCGGAGGCCGTCAGGGTGAGTCCCAAAGACATGGTGCCGCGTATGTAACGGAGAATACGCTTCACCAGAGTCTAGTGAGAGTCACACGGGGCGTGCATATGGAGGCACACCTGCTGGACAACATACTGCAGGTCGGGGCGAGTCAGCGTCAAGTATTGTAAAGCACCGACAATAGAGCGATAAAACGCTCCATCGGACGCAAGAGACCCCTCGAGAGCAGAGACCTTCGCCTTCGTGTCGACGGGGGTGGGCGCCGTCTTGCAGTTAAGCATATCGGCACGCTCCAAGAGCTCGTGGGCATACTTCTGCTGATGCAGAAAGAAGCCGTCAGTATGTCGGACCACCTCGATGCCGAGGAAGTAGTGCAGGGGCCCCAAGTCCTTGAGGGCGAACTCATCACGAAGACGAGCAGTCAGCCGCTGAAGAAGGTCGGGGGCGGACGCCGCGAGGATGATGTCGTCAACATAGAGCAGCAGATATGCAGTGTCAACTCCCTGATGATACACGAAGAGTGAAGCATCGGAGCGAGTGGACCGAAATTCAAGAGACTGCAGGAAGGCTGCGATATGCTGGTACCAAGCCCGAGGCGCCTGCTTCAACCCGTAAAGAGAACGAGAGAGCAAGCACACGAAGTCAGGGTGCTCGGCGTCGACGAAACCAGTGGGCTGCTCACAGAACACCTGCTCATCGAGATGGCCGTGCAAGAAGGCATTGGAGACATCCAACTGGTGCACAGGCCAGGCGCGCGAGACCGCCAGCTAAAGAACGGCGCGAATCGTGCCCGGTTTGACAACCAGGGCGAAGGTGTCGATGAAGTCCACGCCCGCACGCTGTCAAAAACCACGAACCACCCACCGAGCCTTGTAGCGCTCGAGAGAACCATCCGGGCGAGTCTTGTGTCGAAACACTCACTTGCCAGAGATGATGTTGGCACGAGGGGGTCGCGGAACAAGCTGCCACGTGCGGTTGCGCTGTAAGGCGTCAAACTCATCCTGCATCGCAGCTAGCCAGTGGGGATCCCGAAGGGTAGCACGAGCGGAGGTGGGGACGGGTGAGGGCGTCGACGTCGAGGCAGCGCATAGATACTCATCAGCGGAGTAGCACGTGCTGGGCCGAAGCACTCCTGCTCGGGCACAGGTAGTCACGCCAAGTGACGGGGCAGCAGGGTCGGCAGGTGCCACGGCGGCAAGGGCAGCGGGGGCACCTGGTGCGGCGGCGGAGGCCGCAGCAGCGGCGGCCAATCCAGCGGCGGAGGCCGCAGCGGCGGCGGTAGATCCGGCGGCAGAAGAGGCGACGGGTGAGGTTGATGTCCAGCCCGTCACAGGGGTGGCGGACGGGGTGCCGGGCTGAACCTCGTATGAGGGAGACGGGGACCCGGGGGCCCGCTCGGACTCGACCTCGGGGAAGGGAGTCATGATACGTCTCCAACGTATCTATAATTTTTGATTGCTCCATGCTATTATATTATCTGTTTTGGATGTTAATGGGCTTTATTTTACACTTTTATATCATTTTTGGGACTAAACTATTAACCGGAGGCTCAGCCCAAATTGCTGTTTTTTGCCTATTTCAGTGTTTCGCAGAAAAGGAATATCAAACGAAGTCCAAACGGAGTGAAACCTTTGGGAACATGATTTTCTCAACAAACGTGATCCAGGAGACTTGGAATGGGAGTTAAGAAACAATCGAGGAGGCCACAAGGCAGGGGGCGCCTATCCCCCTGGGCGCGCCCTCCACCCTCGTGGGCCCCTCGTTGCTCCACCGACCTACTTCTTCCTCCTACATATATCCATGTACCCCCAAACATCCAAGAGCACCACGAAAACCTAATTCCACCGCCGCAACCTTCTGTACCCGAGAGATCCCATCTTGGGGCCTTTTCTGGAGCTCCGTCGGAGGGGGCATTGATCACGGAGGGCCTCTACATCAACTCCATGGCCTCTCCGGTGATGTGTGAGTAGTTTACTTCAGACCTTCGGATTCATAGTTATTAGCTAGATGGCTTATTCTCTCTCTTTGGATCTCAATACAAAGTTCTCATCGATCTTCTTGAAGATCATCTTCTTTCGCGGTGTGTTTGTCGAGATCCGATGAATTGTGGGTTTATGATCAAGTTTATCTATGAACAATATTTGAATCTTCTCTGAATTCTTTTATGTATGATTGGTTTATCTTTGCAAGTCTCTTCGAATTATCAGTTTGGTTTGGCCTACTAGATTGATCTTTCTTGCAATGGGAGAAGTGCATAGCTTTGAGTTCAATCTTGCGGTGCTCGATCCCAGTGACAAAAAGGGAAACGACACGTATTGTATTGTTGCCATCGAGGATAAAAAGATGGGGTTTATATCATATTGCATGAGTTTATCTCTCTACATCATGTCATCTTACTTAAAGCATTACTCCGTTCTTATGAACTTAATACTCTAGATGCATGCTGGATAGCAGTTGATGTGCGGAGTAATAGTAGTAGATGCAGAATCGTTTTGGTCTACTTGTCACGGACGTGATGCCTATATACATGATCATACCTAGATATTCTCATAACAATGCTCAATTCTATCAATTGCTCGACAGTAATTCGTTTACCCACCATAATACTTATGCTCTTGAGAGAAGCCACTAGTGAAACCTATGGCCCCCGGGTCTATCTTCCATCATATTAATCTTCCAACACTTAGCTATTTCTATTGCCGTTTATTTTACTTTGCATCTTTATTTCTCTTTATCATAAAAATACCAAAAATATTATCCTATCATATCTATCAGATCTCACTCTCGTAAGTGACCTTGAAGGGATTGACAACCCCTTTATCGGGTTGGTTGCGAGGTTCTTATTTGTTTGTGTAGGTGCGTGGGACTCGAGCGTGATCTCCTACTGGATTGATACCTTGGTTCTCAAAAACCGAGGGAAATACTTACGCTACTTTACTACACACCCTTTCCTCTTCAAGGGAAAACCAACGCAGTGCTCAAAAGGTAGCAAGAAGGATTTCTGGCGCCGTTGCCAGGGAGATTCGCGCCAAGTCAAGTCAAGATTTGACTCGCGACAACGAGCCATTTCTAGCGCCGTTGCTGGGGAGTCTACGCACAAGTCAAGACATACCAAGTACCCATCACAAACTCTTATCCCTCGCATTACATTATTTGTCATTTGCCTCTCGTTTTCCTCTCCCCCACTTCACCCCTGCCGTTTTATTCGCCCTCTTTTCCTCTCGCCCTCTCTTTCCGTTCGCCTCTTTTTCGCTTGTTTCTTGTTTGCTCGTGTGTTGGATTGCTTTCTTATCACGATGGTTCAATACAATACTAAATTGTGTGACTTTGCCAATACCAACAACAATGATTTTCTTAGCACTTCAATTGCTCCTCTTACCGATACTGAATCTTGTGAAATTAATGCTGCTTTGTTGAATCTTGTCATGAAAGATCAATTCGCCGGCCTTCCTAGCGAAGATGCCGCTACCCATCTAAACAACTTTGTTGATTTGTGTGATATGCAAAAGAAGAAAGATGTGGATAATGATATTGTTAAACTTAAGCTATTTCCGTTTTTCCTTAGAGATCGTGTTAAAGCTTGGTTTTCGTCTTTGCCTAAAAATAGTATTGATTCATGGAATAAGTGCAAAGATGTTTTTATCTCTAAGTATTTTCCTCCCGCTAAAATCATCTCTCTTAGAAATGATATTATGAATTTTAAGCAACTTGATCATGAACATGTTGCACAATCTTGGGAGAGGATGAAATTAATGATACGTAATTGCCCTACACATGGTTTGAATTTATGGATGATTATACAGAATTTTTATGCCGGATTGAATTTTGCTTCTAGAAATCTTTTAGATTCGTCCGCGGGAGGCACTTTTATGAAAATCACTATAAGAGAAGCTACCAAACTCCTAGATAATATTATGGTTAATTATTCTCAATAGCACACAGAAAGATCTACTAGTAAAAAAGTGCATGCAATTGAAGATATTAATGTTTTGAGTGGAAAGATGGATGAACTTATGAAATTGTTTGCTAATAAGAGTGCTCCTACTGATCCTAATGATATGCCTTTGTCTACTTTGATTGAGAATAATAATGAATCTATGGATATGAATTTTGTTAGTAGGAATACTTTTGGTAACAACCCGTATAGAGGTAATTTTAATTCTAGGTTGTTTCCTGGTAATTCCTCTAATAATTATGGTAATTCCTACAACAATTCTTATGTAAATTTTAATAAGATGCCCTCTAAATTTGAGACTAGTGTTAAGGAGTTTATGAATTCACAAAAGAATTTCAATGCTTTGCTTGAAGAAAAATTGCTTAAGGTTGATGAATTGGCTAGGAATGTTGATAGAATTTCTCTTGATGTTGATACTTTGAAACTTAGATCTATTCCACCTAAGCATGATATCAATGAGTCTCTCAAAGCCATGAGAATTTCCATTGATGAGTGCAAAAAAAGAACCACTAGGATGCGTGCTAAGACAGATTGCTTTGTGAAAGCGTGTTCTTCTAGTTTTTATGAAAATAAAGATGAATATCTAAAAGTTATTGATGTATCTCCTATTAAATCTTTGTTGTGCAATATGAATCTTGATAATGATGGGACTGAAGATGAGCCACTTTTACCTAGAAGGCGTTCCAAAAATTTGGAGTTTTTAGATCTCGATGCAAAAAAAAATTGTAAAAGTGGGATTGAAGAGGTCAAAACTTTAGATATCAATGAACCCACTATTTTAGATTTCAAGAAATTTAATTATGATAATTGCTCTTTGATAGATTGTATTTCCTTGTTGCAATTCGTGCTAAATTCTCCTCATGCTTATAGTCAAAATAAAGCTTTTACTAAACATATCGTTGATGCTTTGATGCAATCTTATGAAGAAAAACTTGAGTTGGAAGTTTCTATCCCTAGAAAACTTTATGATGAGTGGGAACCTACTATTACATTTAAAATTAAAGATCATGAATCTATGCTTTGTGTGATTTGAGTGCTAGTGTTTCCACGATTTCGAAAACTTTATGTGATTTGCTAGGATCCCGTGAATTTGATGATTGTTCTTTAAACTTGAACCTTGCAGATTCCACTATTAAGAAACCTATGGGAAGAATTAATGATGTTCTTATTGTTGCAAATAGGAACTATGTGCCCGTAGATTTCATTGTACTTGACATAGATTGCAATCCTTCTTGTCCTATTATTCTTGGTAGACCTTTCCTTAGAACGATTGGTGCAATTATTGATATGAAGGAAGGGACTATTAGATTCCAATTTCTGTTAAGGAAAGACATGGAACACTTCCCTAGAAAGAAAATAAAATTACCATATGAATCTATTATGAGAGCCACTTATGAATTGCCTACAAAAGATGGCAATACCTAGATCTATCTTCGCTTTTATGCCTAGCTAGGGCGTTAAACGATAGCGCTTGTTGGGAGGCAACCCAATTTTATTTTTATTCCTTAATTTTTGCTCCTGTTTAGTAATAAATAATTTATATAGCATATGTTTTTGTTGTGTTTTTTGTGTTTAATTAGTGTTTGTGCCAAGTAGAACCGTTGGGAAGACTTGGGGAAAGTCTTTTTGATCTTGCTGTAAAAAACAGAAACTTTAGTGCTCACGAGAATTGCTGTCATTTTTATTTGGAGAGTGATATTTAGTTAATTATTTTTTCATATGATTAATAGATAAATTATTCACGTCCAGCAATTTATTTTAGAATTTTTGGGGTTCCAGAAGTTTGCGTTAGCTACAGATTACTACCGACTGTTCTGTTTTTGACATATTCTGTTTTTCGTGTGTTGTTTGCTTATTTTGATGAATCTATGGCTAGTAAAAGAGTTTATAAACCATAGAGAAGTTGTGATACAGTAGATTTAACACCAATATAAATAAATAATGAGTTCATTACAGTATCTTGAAGTGGTGTTTTGTTTTGTTTCGCTAACGGAGCTCACGAGATTTTCTACTTTGAGTTTTGTGTTGTGAAGTTTTCAAGTTTTGGGTAAAGTCTTGATGGATTATGGAACAAGGAGTGGCAAGAGCCTAATATTGAGTATGCCCATGGCACCCCAAGGTAAAATTCAAGGACACCAAAAATCCTAAGCTTGGGGATGCCCCGGAAGGCATCCCCTCTTTCGTCTTTGTCTATCGGTAACTTTACTTGGAGCTATATTTTTATTCACCACATGATATGTGTTTTGCTTGGAGCGTCTTGTATGATTTGATTTTTTGCTTTTTAGTTTACCACAATCATCCTTGCTGTACACACCTTTTGAGAGAGACTGGCATGATTTGAAATTTATTAGAATACTCTATGTGCTTCACTTATATCTTTTGAGCTATATAGTTTTTGCTCTAATGCTTCACTTATATCTTTTAGAGCACGGTGGTGGATTTGTTTTATAGAAACTATTGTTCTCTCATGCTTCACTTATATTATTTTGAGAGTCCTTTAGAACAACATGGAAATTTGCTTTTAGGAATAATATAAAAACTTTCATAGAAGTGCATTGAATACTATGAGAAGTTTGATACTTGATAATTGTTTTGAGATATGGAGATGGTGATATTAGAGTCATCCTAGTTGAGTAGTTGTGAATTTGAGAAATACTTGTGTTGAAGTTTGTGATTCCCGTAGCATGCACGTATGGTGAACCGTTATGTGATGAAGTCGGAGCATGATTTATTTATTGATTGTCTTCCTTATGAGTGGCGGTCGGGGACGAGCGATGGTCTTTTCCTACCAATCTATCCCCCTAGGAGCAGGCACGTAATACTTTGTTTAGATAACTAATAGATTTTTGCAATAAATATGCTAGTTATTTATGACTAATGTTGAGTCCATGGATTATACGCACTCTCACCCTTCCACCATTGCTAGCCTCTCTAGTATCGCGCAACTTTCGCCGGTACCATAAACCCACCATATACCTTCCTCAAAACAGACATCATACCTACCTATTATGACATTTCCATAATCATTCCGATATATATTGCCATGCAACTTTCCACCGTTCCGTTATTATGACACGCTTCATCATTGTCATATTGCTTGCATGATCATGTAGTTGACATCGTATTTGTGGCAAAGCCACCGTTCATAATTCTTCATACATGTCACTCATGCATCATTGCACATCCCGGTACACCACCGGAGGCATTCACATAGAGTCATATTTTGTTCTAAGTATTGAGTTGTAATTCTTGAGTTGTAAGTAAATTAAAGTGTGTGATCATCATTATTAGAGCATTGTCCCAGTGAGGAAAGGATGATGGAGACTATGATTCCCCCACAAGTCGGGATGAGACTCCGGACAGAAAAAAAGAAAAAAGAAAAAGAGGCAAAAAGAGAGAGAAAAAAGGAAGAAGGCCCAAATAAAAAATGAGAGAAAAAGAGAGAAGGGACAATGCTACTATCTTTTTTCCATACTTGTGCTTCAAAGTAGAACCATGATCTTCATGATAGAGAGTCTCCTATGATATCACTTTCATATACTAGTGGGAATTTTTCATTATAGAACTTGCTTGTATATTCCAGTGATGGGCTTCCTCAAAATGCCCTAGGTCTTCATGAGCAAGCAAGTTGGATGCACACCCACTTAGTTTCTTTTGTTGAGCTTTCATATACTTATAGCTCTAGTGCATCCGTTGCATGACAATCCCTACGCACTCACATTGATATCTATTGATGGGCATCTTCATAGCCCGTTGATACGCCTAGTTGATGTGAGACTATCTTCTCCTTTTTTGTTTTCTCCACAATCACCATTCTATTCCACATATAGTGATATATCCATGTGGTGAATAAAAATATAGCTCCAAGTAAAGTTACCGATAGACGAAGACGAAAGAGGGGATGCCTTCCGGCGCATCCCCAAGTTTAGGCTTTTTGGCGTCCTTGAATTTTACCTTGGGGTGCCATGGGCATCCCCAAGCTTAGGCTCTTGCCACTCTTTGTTCCATAATCCATCAAATCTTTACCCAAAACTTGAAAACTTCACAACACAAAACTCAAAATAGACGTCGTTTCGGTCTACTTGTCGCGGACGTGATGCCTATATACATGATCATACCTAGATATTCTCATAACTATGCTCAATTCTATCAATTGCTCGACAGTAATTTGTTTATCCACTGTAATACTTATGCTCTTGAGAGAAGCCACTAGTGAAACCTATGGCCCCCGGGTCTATCTTCCATCATATTAATCTTCCAACACTTAGCTATTTCTATTGCCATTTATTTTACTTTGCATCTTTATTTCTCTTTATCATAAAAATACTAAAAATATTATCCTATCATATCTATCAGATGTCACTCTCGTAAGTGACCATGAAGGGATTGACAACCCCTTTATCGCGTTGGTTGCGAGGTTATTATTTGTTTGTGTAGGTGCGTGGGACTCGAGCGTGATCTCCTACTAGATTGATACCTTGGTTCTCAAAAACCAAAGGAAATACTTACGCTACTTTACTGCATCACCCTTTCCTCTTTAAGGGAAAACCAACACAGTGCTCAAGAGGTAGCAAGTCACGAAGCCAGGTGGTGGCGGCAGAAGGCACCGTGCCGGGGGGCACCGAGGGTCGCTCCATGAAGGGGATGCGGGGGCCGGCGCCGAAGGGGCCGAAGCCGGAGGAACCTGAAAAAAAAGGAACACCGTCTCGACAAAGTACACATGCCTCGAGGTGTACACACGATGAGTAACAGGATCATAGCACCGGTAACCTTTGGTGTTAGGAGGGTAGCCAAGGAAGACGCAGGGGACGGATCGTGGTGCGAGCTTGTGTGGCGTGGTGGACGCGGTGCTAGGATAACAGAGACACCCGAAGATGCGAAGACCATCATAGGACGGTGGTGTGCCGAAGAGAAGGTGGTGAAGGGCGTAGTTCCACCGAGGGCGACACAGACGAATGTTAACTAAAAGAGTGGCGGCAGCGAGGGCATCGGGCCAAAACCGAGCGGGCACGTTAGAGTGAAAGAGTGACGTGCGAACGCAGTCATTAAGAGTGCGGAGAATGCGCTCGGCGCGGCCGTTCTGCTGGGAATTGTAGGGGCAAGTCAGACGGAAGATGGTGCCGTGAGAGGTGAGAAGTGTGCGAAGAGTGATGTTGTCAAACTCTTTTACGTTATCAGTTTGGAGTGTGAGTATGGGGCGACCGAACTGGGTGGTGACATGGGAGTAAAAGGCGGTGAGTGTGGCTAAAGCATCGGATTTACGACGAAGGGGGAAAGTCCACACATAATGAGAGTAATCGTCTAAATTCACCAAGTAGTAAATATAGCCCGTGTTACTCGCAACGGGAGATGTCCAAACATCACTATGAAGTAATTGAAACGGAAAAGTGGAAACTGAAGAAGACGCACTAAAGGGAAGACGGACGTGCTTGCCTAAGCGACAAGCCTCACAAGAGTGCTCGTCGAGCTTATCACATGAGAAAGAGAAACTCCTAAGAATTTGACGTAAGACGATGTGGTTGGGGTGACCCAAGCGAGCGTGCCAAAGGTCAACGCCGGCGGCGAGGGCGACGGATGTGGAGGTGGAGGCACCGGCGTGCACGGGGTAGAGCTCATCGGGACTGTCACATCGGTGAAGGATCATCCGGGTACGGGCGTCTTTCACAAAAAAGCCAACACCGTCAAATTCAACAGTAGGTGAGTTCTCACGAGTAAGACGACAAACGAAAACTAGGTTCGTGACTAAATCAGGTGAAATAAGAACATTAGACATAGCGATGGGTGTGGAAATGGAGGGAAATCTAGTGCTACCGATATGAGTAATAGGTAAGGTGGAGTCGTTGCCGACAGTGATACGAGTGGGTGTGTGAACGGGAGTGGAGGAGGTTAGGTTACCGGGATGAGCTGCCATGTGCGCAGTAGCACCTGAGTCCATGTACTAGTCGCCTCCACCGACAGAGCTACTCGGCGACGGCGCAGAGTGCTTGACGGCGAGGAGGGTGGGGTCCCATGGCACAGGTACCGGCAGGGCGGAAGGCCCCCGTAGGGCGGCGCCGAGACGGGCGGGCCATAACCACCGAGGGGCAGCGGCACAAGGAGGGCGCCGTAGCCGGCGCCAGTTGGCTGGAAGGGCGCGCCGATGAACGCCTGGTGGCCAGCGGGGAGAGCCTGCTGATAGTGCGCCCCCCTCCCCCCCCCCCCCCCCGCGTCCTGGGCCCGCTGCTACTGCAGGCGGCGGCGACCGCCGCTACGCCGGTTGCGTTGGCCCCCTCCCCCTTTGCGGGTGCTGGCGGGGAGGCGCTTGTGGCGACAACGGGTAACGCCCGGCAGGTGCGGGAGGACGCGACTGGATCGGCGCGGCCGCTAGAGCGGTTCCACCGCAGATGGTGAAGTAGCCCGGAGAGTCCATGAAAAACGTCAGAAGCGGCTGGAAGAGGAAGGGGGCGACGCGCGCGGGGAGGTGCGGCGCCGCGGCTGAGGCGGCGCGCGCAGGGAGGCGCTGCGCGGCGGCGGCGATGGAGAGCGGCGACGGCGGCGGCGCGCGAGGAAAGCGCTGCGCGGCGGCGACGGCAGCGGGGAGCGGCGGTGGCAGCGGCGCGCACGAGAAGGCACTGCGCGGCGGTGACGCGCGATGGCGCGGCTGCAACGGGAGACGGTGTTGCGGCTGACGAAGCGGCGGTGCGGGATGGAATAGCAGCTGCACGAGGCGCGCAGGCTGACTAGCAATGGGTCAACGAGCTGGCTAGCAAAACAGCGGGATGCGACGGATTACAACGCGAGGGCGGCTGCAGCGGGAGGCGGAAGCGAGGGAAGGTGGGGTGCGGCGGCGGCAGTGCGGAGAGGCACGGCGGCGGCGGCGGCTATCCTAGGGTTAGACAAAAAAAGATGATACCATGTAGACAGATGATTTATAATACGATGGTTGATTGGGGTGCTGGTGCACATATATATAATACAAGCGAAGGTGTTTACCTCAACTATATAAGACTAAGAGATGGGCCACAATTCTAATATGCATGCAGTACAAAATACATACTCAATAATCTATAATTGTATGATGATCTGACATACTTGCATCTTGAGATAAATAAATTAGTGAAAATGATTCTCTTAGGTATACATACTGGATATGATTAGATGGTCGGCGTATGTTTGACTATCCAGGACACGGCTTGCCCATACGCATTTGGTGATGCCCATTTGAATATACAGCTTTGGGTTGCCTTTAGCACAAATTAAGCAGTAGTAGAAACGTATAAGATTACTAAAGCATCAAATTAGAGAAATAAATGAAAAGCAGATGATGCAGTAACTAGCAACGAGCCATCTGGACTAATTAACAAGACACAACATTGGGCATTCGGAAGAAGATTTCAATGGTATACTTATTTTTATACATACCCCATATTTTTGTTGATTAAACTAATGGTTAAAATTAGAATCAAATTACGAGTGGCCTTGTAATCCAGAACTGCAGGAGTAATATTCTTACAAATAATCCAATGATACTCTTAATCACTATAAATATATTTCCTGACAAAGTTACAGATACTAATTTTGATACTTTTTTACATGCACTCCCTAGAAAATCATCTATTTAGGACCCCCCCCACCCACCCACCCACCCAATGTATATATTCGTTGGTGCAGTGAAGCCATATATGTTTAGTAAGAAACCATCTCAACTAGAAGCGTTGGGCGCGCTTTGTTGCGTCGTTGTTGTTGTTGGGTTTTCATAAAAAAAATACTCCCTACGTTTCAAAATATAAGGTGTATTAGTTTTTGAAAAGTTAAACCTCTTTAAGCTTGACTAAATTTGTAGAGAACTATATCGATATCCATAATATTAAATCGGTACCATTAGATTCATCATGAAAATACTTTTCATATTTTATTTTATTAGTATTGTTTTCCAATGTCGATATTTTTGGTTCTGAACTTGGTCAAAGTTAAAGAAATTTGATTTTTCAAAAAACTAACACACCTTATATTCTGGAACCGAGTGAGTATTTGGGTTTGTGAATGGGGGATGATGAAGTGTGTTTCCTTTTTATTCATAATGCAGTGTTTTAGTGAGTCTTCGGCGGTGTATTTTGTGTTATCTGCTAATCAATCCATACTTATGTGGAGAACTTTTTTGCGGAGGTGATTGCATGTACTATATTGGTGCTACGGTATTACATGTTGACTTTTTCCTTGTTTGTGAGAGGGAGCATGGGATTGATACATTTTTATATGCCGGTTCCTGCCGATTAATTTGAAAATTTGTTGACCCAATCAAAATCATAAACCAAATCTAAAATTGAATGTCTCAAATAAATGGGTGAGCTCCAAAATTAGTGAGCCTAGTGAATTAAAAAAATGAATGAGAGAGCTTCTTAAAAAATCATTGACCCAGTCAAATTATGGCCCAATCCCAATTGAATACCTCAATTGAACGGGAGGCTGTAAAATTAGGGAGCATAGTGTATTAGATGGTAACATAACGTATCATATATCAATCTTGGTTCCAGAAGGGACTATCATATACATATGCTTTTGGCGGAAATTAAAAAAAATTTAATAAATTCTGATTTTTTTATATGTTCATGTTAGTAGTCTTGATAATTTTCATGTAAAAGAACTATTGTGATTAGGCATGAAAAGACAAAGTTGAGTGCCCTTGAAATGTCAAAAATAGGTTCTTTTATGGTGGAACCAACCCAACAGGGTTCAAGTTTAGACTTGGTATTGGCGGTCACATTTTTCTAGATTTATTTTAGGTTTTCCAGCGATGTGCATTCGGTGGGAGGAGACGTTTCCGACGACTATGAAAACGTCTGTGACGACTTCATGAATCTCTAATATAATAAAGTTGGTTGTGTGCATCGCTCGATGTAGAGACCAGGGGTTATCCTTCTTCTGAAAAATGTAGGATGGGTTCCTATAATTCACATTTCAACAGAGAAAACATTTGCGACTACCTGATGGAAAAATTCCTATCGTATGAACCAAGTGACCTCTTTTTCCAACAAAAACTGAGACACATGTCATTTCATTTTCTATAACTTTTTTATTCCTATGATCTTCTTATCCTCTAAACCAAAGGAGGCCTTAGTATCTTTTGTTACCTTTATGCTTCATGGATGAAGGGTTGCTTATTTGTTATGCCTATTAGTGGCTCCATGGACATTGTCAGCAACAACATCGTCATCTTCAACGGCCCTTGTTTCAAGTTTCAAGCCTCCGCTAACATGGTCGTCAGCGTGATCGCCCGCCAATATTCTTGGTGGGATTGTCAATCTCTGTCATACACGGTGGTCTACTATTGCAACGATTCAAGTTTGGTCCTTTGCGGGTTTTTGTGGGTACTTTAGTGGCTACATTTTTTGTATGTCCACTGTCGACAGCAGCCATGATGACGTAACAAGGACAATTTCCACTGTCACTTTGGGCAAAATTTTGGGGCATGTAGTCATAGTTGTAATGCCCTATTTGTTTAGAGTCATTTTTTGTTTGTCGGTTTGTTACCTTATTTTTTGGTAATTCTGATATTCCATTGATCTAATATGAACCATAGTTGATTTTTAGACCGAAAAAAACTACTAAGGACGAAAAGCTGGCAATAAAACAAACTTTGTTCCTGTTGGAAATATGAGCAATTTAACATATGATTTAATCCATAGAGATACTAGATAAAACATGACTATTGTAGCAGAGATGAAACAAGTCATGTAATCTAAGAGAGAGTAGTCCAATAGCATATGCACATATGAATTAGAACATAACATATGTAGAGCAGATACTATAAGAAGAAACGGTAGTAGGTACTTGAACAAAAAGAGATGGGGTTTCGGAGGCCTACTGTTCCGACTTGTGGTACACGCCGCAAGGCGGGATGATGTTGTTCTGGTGTGTGTCTCTGAAGAGGAGCGACCTCTAGGCAGCAGCCAAAGAGATTTAGACAATGGCTCGGCTCGTTCCCGAGCCGTGGCGTGGCGTGGCAAGGCGGGTAGCGAAGGAGGAGTGCATGTGTATGTCTCTTTTGTTCTCATGCTTATACATATGGAAAAACAACCTCTCTTATAAGAAAATCCAACTCCTACTAGGTGAGCAATATGGGACTAAAGTTTAGTCTCACCTCATGCTTTGCATGAACAGGCTGAGTGGGGCTCTAGGATTTACTAGGAATTCTGAAAATGCTATGGGCTGGCCAAAAATAGACTAAACTTCAGCAGTTCCGTGGTTTGGAAGGAGAGGGAGACATATATAATAACTAAAACAAACCTGCATAGGGAGAAATCTCCAGAACAGTATAGATACAGCAGCAAGCTTTTCAACCAACCTAGATACGTAGCCTCCAGGGCAGCAGCAGCGGGCAAGGAAGCATGGCCGTAACTTGCTTCCCACATGCCTCACGTGAAGGATTGGATTCCATCGAGTGCTTCCTTTTCTGCGTTAATCCCATGCATGCATGGAGATCGAGCATCCTTCTCTACTCTCTAGCCGGCCTTCCCAATATTACTCGCTTGCTCGATCGATTGTATAAGGTCATGTGATCGATCGGATCGATCGAATCGATGCTGCGATCAGCTGCCTCGATAGCTCGATCATGATCAAAGCAGCCTTTGTCCAGAATTATTGGTATGTTTGATGCTGGTTGCTGGTGTATATGTATATCCTGGTTGCTGGTGTCGTATGTTTGATGCTGCGCACCTACATATTCTGTTTGGGAATTTGCAGACAAATGCAGAGCACAAGCGGGTGATAAACAGTTGATGAAACTCTTAATGGGGTTACACTGATCGACTGCAATCCAATAGTGTTTGGCACATTACTTTTTTTTAAAAGAAAACACCCCATATATTAATTGACTTAAAACGTGCTTACAATCGTTCACTACAGCATACGCCACGCAAGGGGAAACACTATAATAAAGAAAAACATCGGATCTATTATTAAAACTAAACTTGACAATCTCATGAGCCGCCGTGTTTGTATGGCGGTTGATCTTGAAGATTTTGAAATTATTTGTAAGCTTTATAATGCTTTTTCCCGCAAAAAAAGCTTTTTAATGCTCAGTGCTTCCCTCTTAAGATCAACAAAAGGAGTCCTATCAAGAAAATCATTTGCACAAAAAGAGACCACAAAAGAGCTATCAGATTCTACAATAATGGGCTTACTGAGACTGATACCCACATAGAGACCGGCAAGGCACGCACGAATCTCCGCATCAAAAAATCAATGCACAATAAAATCCTAAGAAGAAAGGATGACTTGGCCCGTATGATCTCTGGTAATAACCCCCATGCTGGCAGCGCTCATGCTCTCCATAAAGCTGGCATCAACGTTAATCTTAATGACCTCGAACGAAGGAGGTTGCCAAGTCCCTAGATTCCTCGTTGAAATATCGATGGCCACCTGAACATCCACTGTCCCCTTACCTTTCTTGCTCATATCCAACTATTTACTAGAATGACATGGCGTGTAAGATGCCCAATAGCTTTTCATAAACAAAGCAGCAGAAGAGACAGATTCATTTCCTTTATGAAAAAATAGAACATTTCTTAAGTGTCAAGCTCTTCGGAAAATTAGTAAAACTTGCTCACGGACATGAGAATTCAGCTGATCCAGAAGAACAAGGAGCCAGTCTGGACCTGAAAAATTAAAGATCTTTTCTAGCAAAACGAATAGCACGAGCCTCCGGTCACATCACAAGTGCATGATAAATATTTTTTATCTTCAACGCCATAGAGCAAATAGCACAGTCAGTTTGGTGGTGAGAAACTCTATTAACCTAACCATCAAACTATTTGAAGCCGCTTGCTAGGCAAAAATCTTCTTCTTTTGTGGGACATTCGTCTTCCAAATAATATTCCAAAGCCTTCACCATTCACAACACCACTGGTTTGACCCAAATCTTCCTTGTGATCCTTGAGATTCAGCGCCAATTTATACACGCTCCTAATAGAAAACAACCCATTCATTTCAAAGTGGCACATTACATTTGACCTCGCAATACTCTTGGAAGGAGATGTAAACCCACCTCAATGTAGGTAAATCTCACACGGTTGAAAATACATCTGTTACGATCCTTTGACATATTCCACATTTCTCCCTCCTGTTGAGTTTATAAGTTTTCAATGAAGGGTGAATTTTATTGGCTTAAAATGTAGCATCAAAAGAGATACACACACAATGAACACACTTATGACATCTGCATAGATAGAATAGCATAGTCAACATCAACCTACACACACAAAAATGCCCTCGAATAACAAAGTCATATAAGATCAAAACTATGCCAAAGCAAAGGAAATATATAACCGAACTGATCTAATCCACTATCGGCAAACTACAACAATGACCATATCCGCATCAATCATCTCATGATGGCACAAGCAGAACGAGGTTGTTCAACAATAATGCCTTTAGAAAGGAAGTGGCGCTACAGCATCATCGTCACCGGAGCCAACCACAAAACGAGTTGGGTTATAAGTAAAGCAATATTTTACATCCTCAATTTAACTAATGTACGCACAGAAAATAAACGTTCAGAACTTTATTTGACGACAAATCTAAAGATGTTTTGAAATACATCACATGTTTCGCTAATTAAATTGAAGACCTAAAAATGTGTGCCTAACTTATAGACCCAACCGAAGGGACTACATATAGTAAGGGTTCGACGACTTAGCCGCGCGTTAGCGACGCATCATTCTCATAGCGAGGCGCTTCGAGTTAGTGAAGCGATGTAGTAGCGTCGGAGACTATGTGCTATCATGCTGAACTAAAGATGTTCCGCCTTATCTATAGAAGTTGTCGACACTTATATCCATCAGTGTAGACTTGGGTTTAAGACTTCCCCGGCCCCTTTTCATCAATGAACTCCTGACGTTACGAAGGAGTGTGGTTCATTCAACAAATTCCTTCAACTCGGCTTTGCTTGTGTGCATGTACGTTTACATAATCATATCACTGCACCACCAGTCCAAATACTAGTAGGGCCAGCAAGAGCCCAAACTGTGGATCACCCGACTAGAGCTCCAAGAGAACCTAAATTGTGGAGCTCAAGGGGTGGTTCATGAAAAGTGAGCAATGGTTTTGGATCCGCCAAGGCCCATATTGGGAGGGTCACAAGGAAGCCTAGAATCTGCCCACACCTCTGGGGATCTATCTCAAAATTAAGGTCGAACATCCTCCTATTTGGCAAATCCTATTTGACGCATTTTGCTTAATATTGTTGGTGAATGGCAGGAGTAAACCGTGCGACTCACTTGGAAGGTTACATATCTGGTTTTCTTGTTTTAGGAAGGTTCTACAAGGTTCTCGCCCTTTCTTAAAAACACATTGTTTCCCTATTAGTATTTATCAGGTTTTTTGTTTTTATTTTATTTTTCCCATTCCTTTTTCCTGCTCACAAATTTTATTTAATTGCCCAGAATTTTAATAATGTTAATGTTTCATAAACAAAATGTTCATGAATTTACAAAATATTCACCAAGGTTTTCAAAATGTTTGTATTTTCAAAACAATGTTCAACTTGTTTTTCGAAAGAAATGACCAGGATTTCTCAAATTTAAAAATGTTCGCATATATAATAAAATGTTCCCTTTTGAAATAAATTAATATTTCATGTATTTTTGTAAAAAATGATTGAAAACCAAAAAAACGCTAGAAAACCATGGCAGCAAGTAAATACTCCATATTGTAAAAAAAATGATATATTGTAAAAAACGATTGAAAACCATGGTTATACATCCCAGCTGCGAGAATTACTCCACGGATTGAGAGTCAAAGTAGACCCCTCTACAGTATCCATACATAAAGAAGTTTTGGTCTGGCAGCACTTAGTTGTCCAGGACAAAGATCGCCGATTAAACTAAAGGGAGGGGCAGTTTAGTGGTTTTACATTTAATTCCGAACTAAAGGAGGGAGAGGGATGGTGCGCAACGGCTATGGAGGGCTCCCCCAAAACTTGTGTGTCCTTGGGGGAGCCCTCCCCACATATTTATAGGAGGGCCAAGGGGTGGCGACTTGGAGGAGGGAGCAGGCCCAAGGGTTCGACCGACCCTAGGAGAGGAGTCCCCCTTCTCCTCTGCTCCCACGCACCACCTTGGCTTGGCCCACGATACAAGGGGTGGCGCCCCCTATGGGACCATTAGGCGTTGCCCCTTGAGCCCACTAGGGGGACAACCCATTGGTCCCTCTAGAATATTCCTAAAGTTTTGAAACCTTCTAGAACCTTTTGGAGCTTTCTATAAAATTTTGTGACGCTCTCAATCACTTCCCAAACGCTCCCCTGCACTCTCAGGACGCTCCCGGGTCCACTCGGAACTGTTCCAATGCACTTCTCTCATTCTCCTATGATCTTCTAGTTCTCTAACAAATCAATAGTGGTTAAACGTGTGACTCTACGGGTTCAATAATATGTGGATATGACCCGGAACACTTTTGAGGCAATAATTAACACCGGATGTGGACACCCATTTTAACTCTCGGATGATCACTATCAATGGGCCTAGCTAGTCAATTATGGATACCGTAATACCGAGTGGGCCCTCAGAGTATCTCTCCATCGTCGGAGGAGCAAATTCCAGTCTTCATCGAGAACCTTGACATACTTCTTCAGTGTACCCGTAAGTTACTTTTACGATCGACATATTACTGAAAACATTGGGCAATCCCAAAGGAAACATTACGTATAATGGTGTTATGATAATCTCATAGTATAAGGATGTGACTAATGCTAACACATTATATGATAATACCGACAACTAAGTGACGACGTAAGTATTGGGTCTATCCAACATCATTGTTCAACCAACAATGTGTTCTCGTTACTGTTGATATCCTTGTTACTATAACAGTGCCCATGATAAAAAAAACAAGATCATCTGCAATACCTGAGCTAATCTTAGCGCCGAGCGGCGAGACTAGGGATCTATTTAAGTGTTTATGTTTATAAACATTCAACTGGATTTTCCTTTGAATCTCTCATTCAAGAATCATTGTAATTATAACACAAAATATAAACATTAATTACAAACATGAAAATAAACAATACTTTAGTGTTGCCTCTAGGCATATTTCCAACAGTAAATCGCTAACTCATGTACCTTAGTATGAGGCATTCCCGAGCACCAATGGGTTGGCCAGACCTGAGCGCTATGTGTTACTCCGCCAATTCGACGCAGTAAGCATGACAATAGAAGCTCTCCTCCTTTTCAGTGGACCCTATTATGTGTGTAACTGATCAAACCTGCACTGCTCCCTCTAGGTGTTTTGAATCGTCCCATTTAGGTATTTCTCGGATTCCTCAGAACATAGTTCCACTATCTCAAGGACCTTTTCTCGAACGGTTTTCCTTCTTTTTTTATGATTCTTTTTTGTTGGTTTTATTTTGATATTATGGGTTTTCACATTATTCTTATTCTTCTTTATTTTCTTCCTTTTCATTCTTCCTGTTATTTTTCTTTTTTCTTTTTCTTTTTTCCTTTCTAAAAAAACCATGAAGAATTTTAAATTTGCAAACCCATTTTATCAAATTCATATTTTTTTGGAATTCACAAACATTTTGCATACCAACAATCATTTTTTGATTTTGTGATCACTTTTCTAATTTGGAACTTTCTTGAATTCATGGAAATAAATAAAACAATTTTTAAATTCATGAATATTTTTCAAATTCGTGAACATTTTTTTAACTTCCTGAACATTTTTTGAATTCTTAGACCTTTCCGGAACTGCTGAACATTTTTTATGCTCACAAACATTTTTTTTTCAAACTCATGAACCTTTAATTCGCAAACATTTTCAAAAAAAATTGAACTAATTCTTGAATATTTTTTTAATTTTCTATTATTTTGCACGTGGGTTTACTTTTTAATCTGCAAACATATTTTGGATTCGCGTATTTTATTTCATGAACTATTTTGAATTTTGCAAATATTTTTTTTCTTAAATATTTTTTGAATTCGTGATTTTTTTGGAATTCGTGCACTTTTTCCAAACTTGTGAACAATTTTTTTGCGGATATTTTTTCAAACTGACAAACATTTTTTCAATAAAATTCTGCAGTACCTCGTTTTTAGGGGTACCGGGTCAACATCCATTCAAAACCAACAATTGAACATCTGCAGACTTTTTTAGCGAGTCCTCGGGCACTTTTTTCCCTCTAGTTAGGGTTTCATCCTCTCGAGGCGATTGCGATCGCCATCGTTGAGATCGTAATCTTCCCTACCTCCGGCGTGTCTTTGTGCCTCCTCTCGTTGAACGGGGGTGAGGGGACGCCCCTGGCCCAGGCGGGGCTGGGGAGGAGGGCTCTAGGGCTATCAACAAGGGCTCGGTGGTTTTCTCATCGGGCTAGGGTTATCAAGTTTTTTGCCATGGCGTCTGACGGAGCTTCGGGGTCGCGGTCTGCTGCGCCGCCCGAGACGGACGACGTGACGGCACTGATGAGGGAATTAGGTCTTCGAGAGGTGGACCTTGACGATGTGGTGTACGATGAGAAGGAGGCGCCGCGGAGGCATCGCGATGGATGGCGCTGGTCAGGGTGCACTCGCGCAAATCATACAGCCAATATTGGTTTTTTAGGAACATGAGATCGGCATGGGATCTCGCACAGGAGGTGCAGTTCAAACCGCTCGAGGATAATATGTATACAGCCCAATTTTCATGTCTGGGAGACTGGGAGAGAGTAACACGTGATGGTCCATGGCACTTCCGGGGAGATGTCGTTATTGTGAAACCATATGATGGATTGGCCAAACCGTCGACAGTTCAACTTGGCACGATTGAGATATGGGTGCAGATTCATGATGTGCCGCCACTCTATGCTCATCTGGTTCCATCTTTAGCTCAAAAGGTGGGAGAAGTTCTATATGCAGAACCCCAATCGCTTGACTTTGTGGGGAATTTCCATCGGGTTTGGGTTCGGATCGATGTCAACAAACCCTTGAAGAATGTTGTCTCTATGATAAGGGACAGGAAGCGCCAGATATATCGTGTGAGATACGAGAAGCTTCCCGATTGGTGTGCGGTCTGTGGAAAGCTGGGTCACCTCTTCAAAGAACATGGTAGTGGGATTCATCCTCCAGAAGCCTTAGTTTTCAAATATCTTAAAGCTTCCTGGGCCATGCGTACAGGACAGGGTCCGGGAGGGGGCCATGGTCGGAGAGGAGGCCGAAGAGGAGGCCGGGGAGCTAAGGGAAGCGGTCCTTTATCTAACCAAGGTGGGGGTAGCAAGGAGCAGGCAGATTATACATCCGAAGCTGATGTGGACATCACAGAGGATGATTATGCAAGGAAGAGGTTACAAGTGCAACAAGGGACACAACCGAGCCTGAGTGTAGGAGGCCAAGGGGCGACCCTAGCGCTGCCACCTCCCACTGATCCCATTAGTCCTAGCAGCAAGCAGGTCTTGAAGAGGGCCAAAACACATGAAGTAGCAGAAGAGCAAAAGGAGGGCGATCTTGGCAAGGTTGTCTCAGCGTTGGCGGGCTCCTTCGAGGAGCGCCGCCGGGCCCAATGAACATTTTCTGTTGGAACTGTCGTGGTGCGGGTAAAGATGCAACAGTCCGTGAACTTCGCGATTTCGCGAGGCAATTTACCCCTACCCTATTGTGCATTGTTGAAACTCAAATTGAAAGTGCTAGGGTAGAAGTGCTAGCTGGAACTTTGGGCTTTGACAACTCTTATGCTGTTAGTAGTTAAGGTAGGAGTGGTGGAATAGGTTTGTTTTGGAATAACTCAATAAAGGTGGAAGTTCTTTGTTACTCTGTGTGTCATTTAGATGTGTCTGTTGAGGAACAGGACGCAGAAAAGTGGAGAATGACATGTGTTTATGGAGAAGCACAAACACATATGAGGCATCACACATGGACAACTTTGAAAAACATCAGTAGTTTGAGCGATCTTCACTGGCTCTGTTTGGGGGATTTCAATGAAGTTTTACGTCCTGATGAACATCAAGGAGTTGGCCAGCGTAGCAATGCCCAGATCCAAGCCTTCAGAGAAGTCCTTGATGTTTGCATGTTGCTTAACCTTGGCTATAAAGGCAATTTTTGGACCTTCGAGAAGAAAGTAACAGGAGGGAGCTATACAAGATGCAGACTTGACAGAGCTCTTGTAAACGCGTCATGGCTGGCCAGGTTTCCGCTGGCTGCGGTCACGCACTTGACCGGGGTTACATCAGATCATGCACCTCTACTCTTAGAGCGGGAAGTACAAAACAACGAGCGGATTCAGAAACCGTTCAGGTACGAGCTCATGTGGGAGGCACACGAGACTTTCCTTGACACAGTAGCTTCAGGATGGGGGGCTGGCCCTCCGTGCACGTCTGTGGCAGCGCTACGCCACAAGTTGCGGGACCTGGCGACTAACTTGCAGCGGTGGAGCCGGGATACGTTCGGGAGTGTCAGGAAAGAAATTAAAAAACTCAAACAGATGTTAGAGGAGCTAAAAAACGACCCAGCAAGAACGGGTCCTTCCCATGTCGAGCTAAAAATCAATGAGAAGCTGATTGAGATGTTTCACAGGGAGGAGATTATGTGGCGTCAGAGAGCGAGGGTAGAGTGGCTTTCGAGACAAAAACACAAAATTCTTTCATCTCCGAGCCAGTCTTCGGCATAAGAAAAATATGATAAAGGCTCTACAGAATTCCCTGGGAGTGGAGATATCTGATCCAGCAGAGCTAAAGGTATTAGCTAATGATTTTTACTAGTCTTTATATCTCTCCGAAGGTGTCCAAAACATGGATGCGGTGCTAGACCATGTGCCCAGGAAGGTGACAGCTGAGATGAACTCAAATTTGTGTGCCCCGTATACCAAGGAAGAGATCAAGACTGCTTTATTTCAGATGTTTCCGACAAAGGCCCCAGGCCCAGATGGTTTTCCTGCTCACTTTTACCAAAGGCATTGGGGGGTTTGTGGTGATGAAGTAACAGATATAGTGCTCAGAATAGTAAGGGGCGAGGAGAGCCCAGAATCTGTTAATGATACAGTATTGGTATTGATTCCTAAGGTAACAACCCCTACGGTACTTGCTCAATTCCGACCTATAAGTCTATGCAGTGTTCTGTATAAGATAGCCTCGAAAGTGATAGCCAACAGGTTGAAGAGGATTTTGCCTCACATAATCTCTGAGGAACAGTCTGCCTTTGTCCCTGGAAGGCTTATTACTGATAACATCATATCTGCTTATGAGTGCTTACATTTATGAAAAGGTCAAGAGCAAAGTCAAACAGTTATTGTGCTCTGAAGCTGGACATGATGAAGGCATATGACAGACTGGAGTGGGCATATCTCAGAGCTATCATGACTAAACTGGGTTTTGATCTACATTGGATAGATGTGGTCATGGGCATGGTCTCTTCAGTCTCTTTTTCGGTTTGTTTTAATGGCGAGAAGCTTGACTCTTTTATACCCACTCGTGGTATCCGGCAGGGAGATCCAATCTCCCCCTACTTGTTCTTGATTGTAGCAGAGGGCCTTTCGTGCCTCCTTAAATCAAGTTCTCAGTCTTCTCTTACAGGTATCCAGGTGGCTCCCTCGGCTCCCACCGTCAACCACCTCTTGTTTGCAGATGATAGCCTGTTGTTATTTAAGGCAAGTGGGGAGAGCTCAACTATGGTATCAAACCTGCTTGATACTTATTGTTCTGTTTCTGGACAACGAATCAACAATGAAAAATCCTCTATTTTCTTCAGCAAGGGTTGCCCAGTACAAACAAGAGAAGTTGTCAAGAACAATTTGCAAGTACAGAATGAGTCCTTGAGTGAACGTTACCTAGGAATGCCTACAGATGTTGGCCACTCTAAAAACGGCACGTTCAAATATCTTCGGGATCGAGTGTGGGAGAAGATTAAGGGGTGGATGGAGAAGATACTTTCTGCTGCTGGTAAGGAAGTTTTGATCAAATCTGTTGCACAAGCTATACCTGTTTACTCCATGGCGTGCTTCAGATTACCACGAGGCCTTTGTGACAACATCATGTCTATTATTCGACAATTCTGGTGGGGTTCCAAGCATGGAAAGAGAAAGCCCAGCTGGGTGGCGTGGGACATAATGACTATGCCGAAGCACTTGGGGGGCCTAGGTTTCTGTGACATGGAGATTTTCAACCTCGCCTTACTGGCAAGGCAGGCATGGCGTACCCTAACAGACAACAACTCACTAAGCGCCAGAATCCTCAAGGCAGTTTACTTTCCACACTACTCTCTCCTTCAAGCAGAACTAGGATCGCACCCATCCCAGATATGGCGGGCGATTTTGGATGGTCGGGATATCTTGGCGCAAGGGGTCATCAGGAGAATTGGTGATGGTGAGACGACCGATATTTGGCGGCACAACTGGATCCCATGTGATGGGCTTAAGCGTCCCATATGTTCTCTAGTTCAGAACCCTCTGGCGAGAGTGGCGCAGCTTATAGATCCAACATCGGCAACGTGGAATGAAAACCTGGCACGCTCGGTGTTCACCCACTTTGATGCGGAAGAGATTCTACGGATCCCACTTTGCACTCGCCGGGTGGGCAATTTCTGGGCCTGGCATGAAGAGCCTCGAGGTAATTTCAGCGTTCGTTCTGCTTACCGAATGATTCTAAAAACGAAACACAGCAGGGAAGCTTGGTTAGCTGAGGAGGACGGTACATCTTATGAGCATCAAGACACCAAGAAGTGGTCTATGATCTGGCACATGCAAGTCCCCTCCAAACTGAAGGTGTTCGTGTGGTGGCTAGCCCGTCATTCCATGCCCACGGGATCGGTCCTCAAACGTCGACATATGGCAACAGAGGACACTTGTTCGCTATGTGGGGCGACTGATACATGGAAACACGCCCTCATTGCATGTCCGATGGCAGCAAGCGTTTGGGCTTTGGCACCGGATGAGTTGGTCCAGCATATGATTGAGCGCGAGGGGGATGGTCCGAAGGAGTGGTTGTTTGCACTACATGAAATATTGACGAATGACCTCTTCGATCGCCTGGTGGTGACGCTCTGGGCACTTTGGTATGCGAGGCGTAAAGCAATTCACGAGAATATATTTCAGGCACCATACTCTGTCAACAGCTTCATATCAAAATATTTGGATGAACTACGAGTGACCCAGCAAAGGCATCCTTCCTCGACCCCTTGTAAAAGCGCCCGACCAGCGCGGTCGCTTGCACCACCATCAGGTTACGCGAAGTTTAACGCCGATGCAGCGGTAACCAGAAACGGTGGGACAGTGGGGGTGATCTGTAGAGACGACAGGGGTATGTTTATGGGAGCCTCAACTCTCTCTTTCAGATACATTGTGGATCCCCCGACTTTGGAAGCACTTGCTATTAGAGAGGCACTAGCACTGGCAGATGATCTCTATCTGAGGCACATCCAAGTGGCGTCGGACTGCAAAACGGTGGTGCAGGACATACACAAGGAGAATTTGGCAAGCTACGGAGCAGTCATTCATGAGATAGTTGAACATTTTTTAGCTTTTGATTTCTGTAATTTCAGTCATGAGTTTAGGATCTCGAATTTTGAAACTCACAACTTAGCGAAGCATGCTTTATCTCTCGATGGTGGCCGCCATGTTTGGTTAGGTCATCCCGGGAATTTACCAACCGTCCCTGTAAACATTGTGACGACTTAATAAAAGCTTCGTGATGTTGCCTAAAAAAACTACCTTTTTAGCGTCGCTGATCTTTTTTAGGCAATTGAACATCGCTATGCGCGCTGTTTTTTAGTGGGGGTGGTTTTTTTAGGGGTAGTGATTTTTTTGGATAATTTGAGGGGTAGTGGGCGGGGGTGCCCTATGTTTCGCCTCACGCGAGGCGACCATCCAACTCGCTCAAGGTAGCGAGCCAGATAGGCCAGCCCACGCGAGCGCGAGGCTGCAACCTGTTTTCTCTGAGTTTTTTTTTTGTTTTCTATTTGGCTTTTCGCTTATGTTTATACTTTTGTTATAAATTTAAAATCTTCTATCTATACATATATATTATACAAAAAAAGTCGATAAAACATTTGGAAATGTTGAACAAGTATTTCGAAAAATATTAATCAAGCGTTCGGAAAATGTTGAATAAGTATTTAAAAAATATTGACCAAGTATTTGAGAAAAATATGTTGATCATGTCTTTGCAAAAATGTTGAACAAGAATTTGAAGAATGTTGAACACATGTTTGAAAAATGTTAATCACGCATTCGTAAAATGTTGAATAAGTATTTAAAAAATGTTAAACATGTATTTGCAGAAATGTGGAACAAGTATTTGGCAAATGTTGAATAAGTATTAAAAAATATTGAACGAGTATTTAAGAAATGATGAACAAGTATTTCAAAATATTGAATAAAAATTAAAAAATTCGAATAAGTATATTAAATGTTGAATAACTATTAATAAATGTTGAACTACTATTTGAAAAATGTTGAACCATTATTTGAAAATGTTGAATAAGTATTAAAAATGTTGAATAAGTATTTGAAAATGTTAAACAAGTATTAGAAAATGTTGAATGACTATTTAAAAAATGTTGAACATGTATTTAGAAAATGTTAAGTAAGTATTAAAATGTTGGACAAATAATATAAAAATGTTAAATATGTGTTCAGACAAAGTTGAACGTGTATACAAAAAATATTGACCATGTATTAAAAAAATATTTTTGACATATACAAGAATGTAGAGTGAAACGGAAAACAAACATCAAAAAATAGAAACACAAAAAATGAAGAAGGAATGTTTGACGTGTATGTGAGAAATATTGTTGACATATACAAAAAAATGTAGAATAATGACTAAAAAAGCAAACAAAACGTAGAAAAGAAACAGAATAAAGAAAAGAAAAATGCAAAAAAGGAATAAAAATGGAGAAGGAAATAAAAAAGAAATAAAAAAGAAAAAAGAAAGACAAAGAAAGAAAGCCGGCTCAAACCTTATGTAGGGCACGTCGCTATTACCAACTGCGCACGAAGGCTGGCGGAGTGGTTAGACTGGTCATAGTGAGAAATAACTTATATTAGTGTCATGTATATGATATTAGTCTAAGTTAATACTTTTATAGTGTAAAGTAACATAATACTAGTGTCATAGATGATTTAATTTATTAGCTTGTAGACTCATCCTTTCTCGGAAAGCGTTATGTTACATATTATGTTACTCTAAACACTTCTCTCCTTATTAACTACATGTCACATAAGAAAAAAATTAAAATGCGCAGTGTTATTATCTAAGTTACTCCTACTATGACTAGGCTTAGACTAGCCACAATGAGTAGTAACATAGACTAGTAACATGCATATGTTAGACTAGTCACAATGGGAAGTAACTTAGACTAGTAACATCACATTTTACTAGGTTATGTTACTACCTCCACAGTGGGTAATAACATATGTGTGTTGTCATGTTATGGTTTATTTATTAGCCTATAGACTCATATTGTCTTGGTATGTGTGATATTACAATAACTAGCTAAGTTACCACCATCACCTCTCTCATCATTAAATATGTGCCCACATAAGAAAAATTATCTTGAAAAATGTGATGTTACTAGTGATGTTAATCCCATTGTGGCCAGCCTTACTATTCTATGGTACTACCTTTATAGTGGGGAGTAACATATGTGTGGTAATATGTAACACTTCATTTATTAGTCTATAGACTTATCTTATTTTGATATGTGTAATGTTACTTATACTATTAGTAATTAGCTATGTTATCACTTTCCTCTTTTTCTTTATTTATTGTTTGTGAGATCATCTATTTTATATAGATATGTGTGACGGTACTATTTATATTACTCCCATTGTTTGTAGTCTTAGGCACGTGTGGTTTCTCTCCGGATAACAGGGATCGAGTCACACATCTCACATTTCTTCTACTATTTTTCGCAATGTGATAAATAGTAATCGCGTAGTGGGCGCGGCTGGTAGCTACTGCGCAGGGAGTAAAAATATGGGACGGCCCACCTGTAGGCGACAAAATGTAGTTGCAAGCACAGTGCAAGATCATGGGCCAAATTCGGCTCATGTTGGATCCCGAATACCTTATGTTTACTATTTTCTGTAGACTCATAAAACATGCAAAACGTTTTCTCAGAAAAAAACAAATGCAAACAAAAACTTAGGTTCCCACAGCATTGCAACGAAATCGCTTTTCTAGAAAAATCTTTTAGAGCAACTCTAGTAGATCCCGCATTCTATTTCGGCCTGCAAAATAACTGTTAAAATGCGGGTCGAGGCAGGGAAACCTGTCCAATCAGACCCCACATCTCGCCCCGGCCCATAAATGTTTTTACTGGGCGCGGCAAAACTTCTCCCCCAATCTCTAGTTTCACGGGCTAGGTGTGACGCCCCCGATTTGACCGTACACTAATCATACACGCAAATGTGTACGATCAAGATCAAAGACTTACGGGAAGATATCACAACACAACTCTAGACACAAATTAAAATAATACAAGCTTTATATTACAAGCCAGGGGCCTCGAGGGCTCGAATACATCAGCTTGAATACACAAGAATCAGCGGAAGCAACAAAATCTGAGTACAAATATAAGTTAAACAAGTTTGCCTTAAGAAGGCTGGCACAAAATGGGATACAGATCGAAAGAGACGTATGCCTCCTGCCTGGGACCCTCCTAAACTACTCCTGGTCGTCGTCAGCGGCCTACATGTAGTAGTAGGCACCTCCTGAGTAGTAGCAGTCGTCATCGACAGTGGTGTCTGGCTCCTGGACTCCAAGGTCTGGTCGCAGCAATCAGGTATAGGAAGGGGGAAAGGGGGGAGCAAAGCAACCGTGAGTACTCATCCAAAGTACTCACAAGCAAGGAGCTACACTACATATGTATGCATTAGTATTAACTGGAAAAGCGGGTAGCATATGTGGACTGACTGCAGAATGCCAGAATAAGAGAGGGATAGCTAGTCCTGTCGAAGACTACGCTTCTGGTAACCTCCATCTTGCAGCAGAAGAAGAGAGTAGATGGTAAGTTCACCAAGTAACATCACATAGCATAATCCTAACCAATGATCCTCCCCTCGTCGCCCTGTGAGAGAGCGATCACCGGTTGTATCTGGCACTTGGAAGGGTGTGTTTTATTAAGTATCTGGTTCTAGTTGTCATAAGGTCAAGGTACAACTCCAAGTCGTCCTGTTACCGAAGATCACGGATATTCGAATATATAAACTTTCCTGCAGGGGTGCACCATATTTCCCAACACGCTCGATCCCCTTTGGTCGGACACACTTTCCTGGGTCATACCCGGCCTCGGAAGATTAACACGTCGCAGCCCTACCTAGGCACAACAGAGAGGTCAGCACGCCGGTCTAAATCCTATGGCGCAGGGGTCTGGGCCCATCGCCCATTGCACACATACACGTTGCGAGGGTGGCTGGAGAGCAGACCTAGCAACCTCCATTACAAAGAAAGTTGCATTACGCGGTCCAACCCGGCGCACGCCGCTCAGTCGCTGATGTCACGAAGGCTTCGGCTGATACCACGACGTCGAGTGCCCATAACTGTTCCCGCGTAGTTGGTTAGTGCGTATAGGCCAGTAGCCAGACTCAGATTAAATACCCAGATCTCGCTAAGCGTGTTATTTGAAGTAACCGCGAACGCCGACCAGGGCCAGGCCCACCGCTCTCCTAGGTGGTCTCAACCTGCCCTGTCGCTCCGCCACAAAGTAATAGTCGGGGGCCGTCGGGAACCCAGGCCCACCACTACCTGGGTGGAACCACCTGCCCCTTCAACCCCCAACATCAGAATCACTTGCGGGTACTCAACGAGCCGACCCGACTTTAGTCGTAACATGTATAGTATGTATATATGTATGTATTTACCCGTGATCAACACCCGACGTGATCACGGCCCGATAGTATAGCATGGCAGACTGACAAGGATGTAGGGCCACTGATGATAATCTAGCATCCTATACTAAGCATTTAGGATTGCAGATAAGGTATCAACAGTTGTAGCAACAATGACAGGCTATGCATCAGAATAGGATTAACGGAAAGCAGTAACATGCTACACTACTCTAATGTAAGCAGTAGAGAGAAGAGTAGGCGATATATAGTGATCAAAGGGGGGGCTTGCCTGGTTGCTCTGGCAAGAAGGAGGGGTCATCTTTGATGTAGTCGAACACACGGACATCGGCAGCGGTCTCGGAGTCTACCGGAAATAAGTAACCGAATAGGGAACACAATAAATAACATAGCAATCAAATGTAACACAAAGCAAGATGCGGCAATACATTGTGCTAGGGTTGAAATATAGGGGCATGTGACACCGGTGAAGGGGGGAAATATCTGGGAAAGTATCCCCGGTGTTTTACGTTTTCGGATAGACGAACCGAAGGGGGAAAGTTGAATGTTCGCTATGCTAGGGATATGTGGCGGACAAACGGACTGCATATTCGGATTCGTCTCATCGTTTTGAGCAACTTTCATGTATAAAGTTTTTCCATCCGAGCTACGAATTATTTTATATTAATTTTCAAAGTTTTAAATCATTTTAGGATTTATTTAATTATTTTAATTCAATATTATCCAGAATAGTTAGTCTCTGACACCAGCCCCCCTCTAATTAGCCTGTTAGTTTAGTTTAAATTACTGTTAGACTAACAGAGGCTGACATGTGGGTCCCACTGGACCCACAGGTCAGGTTTGACCTGGTCAACTGCTTTGTTGACTGCTGACGTCATATTTTCTTTTCTGTTAATTTAATTAATTTCATAAAATGTTTAAAACTTTAAAAAATTCATAGAAATTAAACTGTAACTCTGATGAAAATGTTTTCTATATGAAAGTTGCTCAGAAAAATCCCACGAAGCCGAATGCGTGGTCCATTCACCTGTCACATGCCCCTAGAATGCTGAACATGGAACCATCCCCTCTCTTTCATCTGTCCGGAATTCGTCTAACGTTGGGGATTCATCCTCGGATGTTTATCCCCTCCGTCTGCAACGTGTAGTACTACGTTAGGACAACCCTAGCCCTGCATGTCGTCATGTAATGCTTAGTGATGCATCTGTTTGATCTGTATTTACTGTTTCTTCCCCCTCTTCTCTCCGGTAGACCCCGAGACCGCTGCTGATGCCCCTGTGATCGACTACGTTGACGACGACACTTCTTCTTTTTCAGCAGAGCTTCCAGGCAAGCAAACCCTCCTTGAGAATTCCGATATCGCCCATTTCTTTCCCTCTCATGCTTGCATTAGAACTGCTACTGCTTTCTGTATGATCCTACTCTGATGCATAGCCTGTTTTTGTAACCTGCTTTCATACCTTACCTGCTTATTCTAAATTGCTTAGTATAGGTTGGTTAGAGATCCATCAGTGACCCCCACCTTGTCCCAGTTGCCCCGCTTTATGTTCGATGACTCGATCAACGTGATCGACGTCCAGGCCCCGACACCGCACATCACCCCCCTAGTTGAACGACTCTGCAGAGTTACCATCGAGTGCCGAGGGTGGAACCTCATACATCACTCCTGATGAGACCTCTGTAGTGTAGTTATTTGGTCGTGGTCATCGAGGGTGATTTCCTCCTTAACCACTTCCGATACGGCTCTGTCGTGAAACCCCTCGAGTGTGAACCTCGAGGGTGGATCCTCTTACGTTCACCTTGATGATTACATCGAGTGGAATTCACCGGGGGTGATTCCTCGGGTTTTCCCCTTGATGTTTGGACACACGAATACTTAGACTTTACAACTGTTACTTGAAAGACGGGTCGGCCCCGAGGGGTACCCGCGCGAGCTTAATAGCGAGTAATGTGGAGTCGGGTTGACCTGGAAGGTGCCCGCGAGATACTTATGAGGCGTGGCCGGGCATTCTTAGCCCTTGCCGCAAGTACTTGAGACGGGGCGACGGGGTCACATCTTTCGTGAGTCTCTGCTTGTTACCGCGCGTTCCTAATCCACTACGATTTGGATATTTGATCTGAGGGGCCTCTGGCCTGATAGCACTAACCATCGCGTGGGCATTGTATAGGCGTTCTGCGTCGTATGCATCAGCCGAAGCTTAATCGACGTCAGCGACTGAGCGGCGCGCGCCGGGTTGGACCGCATAAGCTCCTGCCTTGATTAAGGAGGTAGCTGGGTCTGCTCACCGGTCACGTACGCAATGTGCAGGAGTTCCCAGGGCGATGGCCTAAGACCCCTGGGGCATAGGTTTAGTCCTGCGTGCTTGACCTCTCTATTAAGCCTAGGTCGGTTTGCGGCGTATTGTTTGGCAGAGGCCGGGCATGACCCAGGAAAGTGTGTCCGGCCGGAGTTAATCGAGCATGATGGGTAAGTTGGTGCACCCCTGCAGGGAAGAAAACATCTATCGATAGCCTGTCCTACGGTAACGGACACTTGGAGTTGTATTCCGATCGATACAACTAGAACTGGATACTTGTGATGAGAAATGAATTGTGAATGAGAAATGGATAGTATGGCTCTGGGATTGCTTTCTCGCAGGGAGTCGAGAAAGGGTCTCTGGCCGAGGTTGATACTCTACTACTTTACTTTATGCTACTCTTATCTCTTCTGATGCTGCAAGATGCTTGGAGCTGCTTGAAGATGCTAGTCTTCAATAGGCTAGGCTTTTCCCTTTCTCTTCTGGCATTCTGTAGTTTAGCCCACAGATACAACCATTTGTTTGATACAGATGCATACTTAGTTTAGATCTGATGTAAGTCTTGCGAGTACTTCGGATGAGTACTCAAGGTTGCTTTGCTACCTCTTTTTCCCCTATACCCGTTTGTTGCGACCAGATGACGGATCACAGGAGCCAGATGATACCACTGATGATTACTACTACCCCGAGGGTGCCTACTACTACGTGACGACCACTGACGACCTGGAGTAGTTAGGAGGCTCCCAGGTAGGATGCCTTGCCTTTTCGATCGTTGTTGCTTTTGTGCTAGCCTTCTTAAGGCAAGCTTGTTTAACTTATGTCTGTACTCAGATTTTGTTGCTTCCGCTGACTCTTGTGTATTCGAGTTGATGTATTCGAGCCCTCGAGGACCCTGGCTTGTAATATAAAGCTTGTATTATTTTAATTTGTGTCTAGAATTGTGTTGTGATATCTTCCCGTGAGTCCTTGGTCTTGATCATACACATTTGCGTGTATGATTAGTGTATGATTGAATCGAGGGCGTCACAGCAATGTGGTCGTGCAGGGCGGGATTCCGGCAGTCCCCGCTGCGAAGGCCCGCGCTCCGGGCACCAACGCCGTTGCGCGATCTCGGCCGGCGGCGGAGAAGGTCGGCAAGGTCTCCGGCGTAAAGCGGAGGAAGATTCCGGCTACAAAGAGGCCGGCTCCTTCATCCACTCCCTCCGTCGCAGAAAGAGGTTCCCCGACGATGCCGCGCAACGGTGCTGCTCCCACCATAGGCGAGGTGTTTGACGAAATGGCCGGAAGGTATGCATCTTCAGTCATGGCGATTTTCTTTCATTTTCGCCATTTTTTGCGATTGCTCGTGACTTGTTATCGTTCACTATAGCGATGGTTCGAACAATGCAACTACCGAGTTCGTGAACTTGTTGGACACCAACGCCGTTGACATTGATCAAGCCCCGTTCGCCGCATTTGACTATAATGAAACGGAGGGCGGCGTGGACGATCATGGTTGTGAGGAAGAATTGGAGAAGATCGAAGCGGAAGTGTTTGAGCAATCGCAAACAAGAACTGGGAAAAGCCAAAGATCGAAGAACTGCATGATCTTGGAAGATCAAGATTTCATCAAAGCATGGAGTGCGATATCTCTTGATGCATGCACGGGTACTTCTCAAACCGCCAAGAGATATTGGCAAAGGATCGAAGATCAATACTTCCGCATTATGGCAAAGCATCCCAATAGGACTCCACGCACATTTCGGTCGCTTCAAGGGCGTTGGGAGAATATCAAGCCTATGTACAGCTGTTGGGCAGCTTGCTTGGAGCAAGTACGCAATGCACCTCCAAGTGGAACCGTGAAATCTAACTATGTGAGTTTGTTTTGCTTTTGTTCAAGTTGTGCATCATCATATTTGTATCATGAGAAATGATTGCATCACTTTGTTCACATTGTGTAGGACAAGATTTCCCAACATAAATACAAAGACATGGAAGTTTCGGAAGGCAAATTCTTCAAACTAGAGCATTGTTGGGAGTTGCTCCAAAACTGCGAGAAGTGGAAGTTGATCGACAAAGAATCCCCACCGAAGAGAGGCTCACTTACAAACATGGATGAAGATGAGGATGATGATGGCCCAAGAAATTTGAACAAGCCCGATGGCGACAAAAAGACTAAGGAGAAGATGAAAAGAGAAAGAGCAAGAAGTATCGAGCTTGAGGGAGAAGATTGATGCCATGGTGCAAATAAATGATTGATGTTGTTGAAGTCGTTGGGGATCAAGAAAGAGTTAGTCAAGAAAAAGGCAAAAGAGAAGCAAGAAAAGTGGCAAATGCTCAAGGAAGAGGGGCTCCACAAAGCTGCCATTTAGGAGAGAAAAGTACAAGCCGCTGAAAACAAATCCATGTCCTTGTTGCTCGCCAAAGAGAACAAGATCATGTCAATGAACCGCAATGACATGAACGATCTCACCAAAATATGGCAAGGAGAGAAATCTTGAAGAGGAGAATGGTCGCGTCAGCCGGTCCGTGTTACAATTCTGGAGATGTTTTCTCTGCTCCATATGGTGACAATGTCGATGATTTCGGTGCCGGAGTTGGGACAAGCGCCGGAGGTGGATTCGGTGGTGGCAATGAACTTCAAGATGGGCTCGATGGCGCGGAGTGAAGATCGACCAAGATGATGCCGGACATGGGCGTAACTTTTGCAAGGCCCTCTTTTACGTTTGTCGTACTGAACTTGGCTTTTTCTTTGCGCGTAAAACTGTGTTATGTTGTTTGAATTTGAACTTATTTGTGAAAACTTATGTCAAATGCGAGAATTGAGTGTTTTCTGTTTGCGGGTCGACACGGCGGTGTTCGAACAGACCCGCAAAAGCCGACCCGTAAAAAAGTATATCTGCGAATATTCTTTTACACGGGTCCGTTTGGGGGTCTGCATCTGCGACCGTCCGAGCCAGCCCGCAAAAGCGGTTTCCCACTAATTGTAAATGCGTTTTGCGAGCTGGTAGGATGCGGGGTCTGCTAGAGTTGCTCTTACAGACCATCCGTTTATAAGAGGCTCCTAGACGCCTTCAGAGTTTACAGTACACCCTGGACTTTCCAAGAATTATGAGATGAGTGAAGGTTTGTGGTAATTTTTTCTGGAATATTTTTTCCAAATGAAACAAACATCACGTTTAAGAAAATGATAAATAGAAGAGAAACTCTTCGACGCAACTGACTGGCCATGTGATCGGTTCGGCAGGTCAAGCACCCGAGGGGCTCGCAAGGAAGAGTTGGTGTAATTGTCCTGTGCTCCATCCAACACCAGACCGACGTGTCATTCTTACTCTTACCGACACGCCATGTCCGTGTGACCCGAAATGTTTCCCTGGTGTGCAAATAAACGATTCTCTTCTCTCTCATCTTCTCTACTCACTCAGTAAAAAAATAATATTTAAATTCTTATGATTTGTTTACATGTGAAAAGATCATATAAATGACGGACTCCATGAAGCATATTTTTAAAATACTCTCTCCGTCGAAAATACTTGTCATTAAAATGGAAAAAAAAGTGTATTTAAAATTAAAATACATCTAAATACATCCTCTTTTATTCATTTTGATGACAAGTCTTTTCAGACGGAGGAGTACCATATACATTTAAAAAGAATTCAAAAATATATTCATACACATTTACTATAGACTATGTAGAAATTTTTATAGTAATATACTTCCATATGTGGCGTAAAAGATAGACAACTATGTGTATGAAAAAAAGGCATTTTTTTTGTTTGTGCTAAACATAGACTTTTTCAAAACTTCTAAATATGCTTTTCATTTTTTTTCTCAAAAGAATGAGCTCCAACTTCTCACTTACACACCTTATTATACTTATTTTAATACTTTTTTGTTCCTAAATATAAGTCTTTTTAGAAATTCTACTAATATAAAGTACACATGGAGCAAAATGAATGAATATACAGTTTTACATTCTAAAATACTTTCTTCGTTTTAAAATAGATGACCTTACTTATTTTGGACAGAGGAAGTACATTTATATACGTTCGTATATAGTTTATATAAAAATGGTTCATGTGTGCACCCCCAGAAAAAATGTGAAGGACGAGTCTCTGAACCCACCGCGTGGCAAGACGATCCCCGCATGCAAAACGCAACCTGTCGAGCCTCTCGTCCGCCACGAGTGCAGCTGGACACTTGGACTGGCCACCGTTCAGCGAGGCAACGAGTGCCGACCGCTCCACGGCTGGAGTAAAACCAGAGACGCAACGGGGACCAGCGCAACTCTCCCGCGTGCGCCCCCACGCCACAGCCCCGCTGCTCAGCCACATGAACGTCGCCGGCCCGGCCACCGCTTTCGTGCCGACCGCCAGGCCAGCGCCCCGCGCCCTGCGACCGCTCTGGTGGCGCCCCCGCGCCCGCTGCAGCCTCAGCCCACGCGCCGCCACCGAGCCGCCGGCGGCGGCGCCCGTCTACGCCCCCACTCCGCGGGATCGGCCTCTGCGGACGCCGCACAGCGGGTACTTATATAAACGGCCGATTCGGAGGGTTCGTTCATTTCTGTATATGGTATCGGAGTTCCTGAATCAGGCGCAGGGCGATTTGTTGTTTTGATTGAAGAAATGTAGTAACTCTAGCTCACAGATTCACCCCCAGCCGTCCGCATGCTTGGTTTTCTGAATAAGGGCTCGCTGAATTTAACCCCGACCCGATATGATGCAGCTCTCAAGTGGGGCGGGCTGAGATTCTGTAGAATGCTGCTAATGTGCTACTCTGCATTCACAAGCTGCCAGGACTGTGATGTGACACTATGTTCATGTTGCAGGAGATTCAGAGGCTAATAGTGGTGATGAACTGTTTTGCAGGTATCACTATGATGGAACCGCCAGGGCTTTCTTTGAAGGATGGTACTTCAAGGTGTCCATTCCAGAATGCAGGCAGAGCTTCTGTTTCATGTACTCTGTTGAGAACCCATTCTTTCGTGATGGGATGACTGCTCTCGACCAGACATTGTATGGTCCACGGTTTACCGGGGTGGGAGCGCAGATTCTTGGTGCGGATGACAAGTACATATGCCAGTTCTCTGAAAAATCAAACAACTTTTGGGGGAGTAAGATGCTTGTTCAATCTCTTCTCTTCAATTGTTTTTTCCTGACAAATGCTTCTTTTCTGGCACTTCTTCCTTAAAAACATCTCAATTATTAAGATTAAGTGGACATAATAAGATTGTGTTGTGTATGGTACTGTCATTCTCTGTATATTAACTGGTGGAGCTGTATTTCTTGCAACGAGGTTTATAGAATCAAAATAAGTGGTATTATTCCTATCTGTTCTAATGAAATGGGAATTGTGCTGTCATATATATATCTGAGTTCTTATTTATGGTCCGCATCTGATGAAAATACAAAAATGAAGCTGGATAATCCATCATGAATAAAAATTCTCAAAGAATTAGCTCTACATTGCATAATCCGTTATTTCTATTCAAGAAATCTCAAAATGATTGAGAACCAGACCAGAGAATTGGGTCTGATTTTTCCCAGTCGAACCACTACTCAGTTTTATTCGGTTGAACCACTAATCTGGTCCAGTTTTTAAAAAGTATGCTCCAAAGTCCAAACAAGAGGTTATCGGACATCAACTAGTACCTTCAGTCACAAAATAGCGGTATTTCAGACATCATCACGGTCACAGAAATGTAGTTTTAACCACTAACTTATATTTCAATACATTGTAAAGCATAATAGACCTATACTAATATCTCATTATTTCTCTTCAACAAATATTCCTGTTAACATTTTCGTGGTCAATTTACATGCTTAGAGAAGTATAGGTCAACTGCGTTTTCTTGGAAGCCCCGTTTATTTACCTATGAAGAGTTACTGCATGTTAAAAAGCAGCCAAACTAAACCAAGATGCAAACTTATTTCACTCAGTTTTCTGTTGTCTGACAAGTAGTATTACTTTCCTTGTTTGCTTGAACTTTTGTAATTCAACACTCCGTGGATTTCCCAATTAATAAGCTGCAATTCGATAGGTAGACATGAGCTAATTCTCGGAAACACTTTCATTCCCAATAAAGGCTCAACTCCCCCGGAGCGGGAAATCCCTCCTCAGGTAGATGATTTATGGCTTCTTATAAAATTTGAGAGCCAGTTTGATGATCTAAAGTTTTTTCTTCCTTGGTATGACTTCCTACTAGAACACATTGAATGGCATGTGCCGAGCTGTTCCATATCTACTTGCTACCTAGTGAACCATTTGAAAAGGCTTCATCTAACTTGCTAGACTCTGCAAGGTTTTCCACTGAATTAACAGATTTGTATGTCTTGAAGCTCTATACTTGATCAATGCTTTATTTCTGTTCCTTGTTTCTGGCACAGTCTTAACAACTATGTAAGGAGATTTTTTTTGCAGGTAACTGTGTAAGAAGATTGATTTACTCCCACTTCATATATATTGCTCTGCTTCCCATTCTATGTTGCCTTAACATGCTTACTAAGTATCTTGTTGTGACATTTCTTGTTGATATTTTAACTGCTTCTGCTGTTGAGTAACTGAAAGTAAAAAAATATCTCTGAAAAGAAAAAAATTCAGTACAGTTATCTTTGTGTGACAATCTAGGAATTTTCTGGTGACGTCTCATATTTCTAGTTGTCTTTCTGGTGATTCATGTATTTTAAGTTCTCTACAGTCTTATGACTTGCAAAGACTTCTTTCAAATTCTGAACAGTTATCTTTGTGTGACAATCTAGGAATTTTCTAATCGCGTTTTGGAAGGCTACCAAGTCACACCAACTTGGCATCAGGGCTTCATACGTGATGATGGAAGGCATGTGAAATCCCATGTTTATTAAAGATCTGTGCTTTTAATGATTAGTAGATTGCTTATTTAGAAGCATTACACTGGTTGTTGCTGAACCATTATCGTCCTTCCAATGTGTGATAACTGCATCATGTAGTTAAAATTTTATGCCACTGAAAGAATTATGGTTCAAAAAATATAGCCATGGTTCCAGACAACATTAAGAAATACAGTTATGAAGATTTTGATTACATCTTAGTGTAAGAAAAAGTAAACAAATCACAGATAATGCTTTGATAGAGTCAGTGGCCTTCTGTGGTTGAGCAGTCGCGGCTGCGTTTCAACATTTTTTAGAATTGATGCCGTTCGTCTGTGAACGGATGAAAACGGTGCCTTCTACCCTAGGCCAGTATGGCATCTACTTCGGGCACAGGGCCAAAGAGCTGCAAGTTTTTCCTTGCCTCGAGGTGAAGCATCATCATGTGTTATCTTCAGTCTGGGGCTTCCTTGCACTGCCGGTGGCCACCCCTGGCAGCTCGAGGGCGAGCCTCTAGAGAGGTGTGGGCGCGCCCAGCACCAAGTTGGGGAGAGGATCCCTGTGATCTTGCTGTTAGGAAATTTATCATTTAAATTAGGAATATATTGGTTAACTTGGGCCTTAAGCTAGTTAGAGATAAGATCTACGGTTTGTTACTTGGATTGGATTGTTAGGCCTCTATATAAAGAGCCCCCACCCACCCGCACAATGTGGAATAAAGTATTACAAGAATAGTTCTTTTATCTTGCCTGCAGTGGTGAGAGTCTCTCCATAGCCCTTGTACAGAACAGGGTAAATTCCTTAAAGCTGCCTCCAATAACGGCAGCAAAATATACCATATAAGTTGTTGAAATGGAGATTGGGTAAAGAATTTATGCACACTTTTTTATATTCTAATTGGAGCTAGTTGTTGCCCTTCACAGGTCAAAGTATGTGCCAAATGTCCAAACAGCTCGTTGGGAGTACAGCACCCGTCCGGTGTATGGCTGGGGTGATGTCACATCTAAGCAGAAGTCAACAGCTGGTTGGCTTGCTGCTTTTCCATTCTTTGAACCTCATTGGCAGATATGCATGGCTGGTGGCCTATCCACAGGTTTGTTTTTGATACCCTGAATACAGGAACTTCCTGAACTATTCTGATTGAAATGCTGTTTAAACTTTATCCAATTAATGAAGGAAATGTTCGTCTCTCATGTGTGAACCATCTCGAAGATGGCACATGTACTGCCGATTAATTTTATGGAAGGAAATGGTCATCTCTCATGTGTAAAATTACCATGTTCAGTGGAGCCGTAATTCTTAATCTGAAATACAAAATCAGATGTGCTCATAAAAGTGAACTTCACCCAATCTTTTCCCCTTCAATAATTTCAGAAAAATCCTAGTTGCATTTAGGACATCGGTGCATACCAGGATTTGCTTCTAGTCTTATCTTATCTATGAGTCCAGTTTTTATCTTCCATTGAGTAACTTCTCCAGTCCTTTCTTAAATTATAGTACACTATGTTCATTAAAAGATATGTTTTTCACATTCTTTCATGGTTATAGCAGATATTTACAATTTTGTGGGTCATCATTCATAGCAGTAGTATGGTATGTGATGTAAAGACACTTTTGAAGCTGGTTTGCTTCATGTTACCGGAACACCTAGTGTGCTTGATATATAAAGGAGTTCTAATACTTCATATAAGGATACACCTATTCATATTATTGAGTTATATTGGTTTCTGATGTGTGAGTACTTTCCAGGATGGATAGAATGGGATGGAGAACGGTTTGAATTTGAAAATGCTCCCTCCTATTCAGAGAAGAACTGGGGTGGGGGTTTCCCAAGGAAGTGGTACTGGGTGTGTTTCTCTATCCTCTTTCTGAGCTTTGGTCTTCTATTAGTCTTGATTCATATAGATTAAAATATGATGTGCATAGTAACTCATTTAAGCATCAGAGAATAGGCCTACTTTGTAGTTTTGATTCTGTATTGCCATTAATCTTCACTCATGGTTTCAGTATAAATTGATGTGAAAGAATATCACGTGTTGATAAGATAGAATTCTATAGCAAAATGCATTATACATATTTCATTATCATCGGTCTTACTCTTGTATTATTCTTCTGTGTTCTGTCCTTGTATATGTTTGTCAGTGCCCAAATTTAACCCGGCCAAAAATTTGGCAGCCTGTGATATCTTGGCTCTTGCTTGATTAGTTTCCCAAATTTTGGCTGCCCGTGAGAACTTACCCATTCTCCTCACATTCTCTTCAGAATTCTTGCCAGCTGTCAAACAAAAGGTAGAGGAATCTCTAGCCAATTTTTTGGCTAGCCAATGTTGGACTCTACATGGGGCGAATAGACTATCACAAAGAACCACTAGACAGTTTCAGTTGATTGAATTTTAACTTTAAGCTACATTTGCGTAAAACACCCTACACATGCAAGACTATGAATTGAAAGAGCGGAAGCAAACTTTCATGAAAGTAAATGGAGTAATGGATAGATATCACAGAAAACACAAGGATTTTGCCCCGAGGTTTGGATTGTTGGCGCAATCCTACCCCTCATCGGTGGAGGTATGGACACAAAGTCTCATTCAAATGACCACAAAGGTCTAGGGCACAAAGTCCTTGGCCGCACAAAGCACCTTAGCCCACCTATCCCACAATGGCGGCCACTTAGGAATCCTCTCTCAACTTCTTGGTTCTTTCACACCTTGAAGGCTCTCCTGGTGCTCACAAAGCACCTTGGGTCTATCCACCATGGCGACCACGAAGCCTCTCACAATCTTCTTGGTTCCTTCACATGTTGAAGGCTCATAAGCACACCTAGCCGATTTAGGAGACACGCACCCCAAAAAGTAACAAAAAATGGGGTTGCTTGGTGATGAATTCCTTAATTGTGCTCTAAAAGATGATGTCCTTCACTGATGGGATGAGAGGTTCAAAGGATACGAATGAAACTCATGTGAGGAGAGCTCTGAAATATGGCTTGAAACTTGGATCAAATGAGTTGTGAAGTGCATGGAATGACTTGGCACAAGGTGGGATGGGGTGGGGTTATTTGTAGGCTAGACCTAGAAATCGTACTGCTACTCACTAATTAGCACAGCTCGGAGGCTCCAGGCAAAATCACCCTGAGATTCCGAATAGGCTAAGGGTGGCAACTTTCAACTGGCTCCGGGCAAAATCACCCTGAGCTTCTGAATAGGCTAAGGGTGGCAACTTTCAACTGGCTCGGAGGGTCTGACCATATCACACTAGTCCAAAGCCGAGAAAAGTCGCCCGGAGGCTCTGAACGGAGGAAATGATATGTCCACAGAGGCATATTGAAGCCATTAGGAGGGTCCAAATAATACTTAGGGATTTTGGATAGAACACGGTTCCAGCTCGGAGGCTCCGACCGCACATCATTCGGAGGGTCTGAACTAAACTGGAACACAGGGATTTTGCTACTGCCAGCTCGGAGGCTCCCACCACACATCATTTGGAGGATCTGAATTATACTGGAACACATGGATTTTGCTACTAAATAATCTCGGAATGTTCGGACAGAACTCGCTCGGAGTGTCGGAACTTTGAAATCAAGCTTAGCTGGCTCAGAGGTACCAGACAGAAGTCTTTCAGAGATACCGACAAGAGCAGTAAGCTTCTGTGGCATTCCGGATAGTGTCATTCTCCATATTAGATGACGCCAAGTATATTCCAGTCCTCAGTTGTTAATGATGTACTCCCTCTGTAAACTAATATAAGATCTTTTAGGTATTAGAGAGAGTACGTATTATTTATTATCTGTGGCACACTGAATATCATCTTCTGTAGACATAGTATTATCAAGGACACTTGATATTTTTTTTACCCTTCTAGCCATAATTTGTTACGTAGGCTCCCAGTTGGATAGCCGTGAAGCAGGCCATTCGTTCTGTATGGTTGTATAATTTTAGTTAATTCCGCAATTGCATGCATAACCCAAGATACCAACTGTAACATCTTTGCTCATGCAGATCCAGTGTAATGCCTTCTCAGGCGCATCTGGTGAAGTTGCTTTAACTGCTGCCGGTGGATTAAGGAAAATTGGATTGGGAGATACCTACGAGAGTCCTTCACTGGTACATATCTGTTACTTTCAACTTTATCTGTGGTGCATACTTCCATTTTGTGTTATATGTTACTTAGCTCATCATGCAAGCATGACCTGTGGATATCTGCTCAAAAAGAAGATTTGTTTTGGGCTTATTTATCCGAGAAACCTCAAAGGGGGAGGGTATTCTTGCTATTATTAATTGAGAATAATAGAGTTTGCCCTGTTTATCAGGGAAACCAGACTGAAAACCATACAACACTCAGTTAATTAGAGGTAAACCGGGCAACGTGGCTTATTGCTTGTTAAAAAATGTGGAAGTACACTACAACAAGTTTTGTTGAAAAAGACCACCCCCATCGGGCCACGTGGCTTATTGCTTGATAAAAAATGTGGAAGTACACTACAACAAGTTTTGTTGAAAAAGACCACCCCCATTGAAGCACTCCTTCCCTATTTCTCTTGGCATTTGTAATTGGCCCCACTTATAAATCTGACAGTCAGGGTGGCAAACCAACAACAAGGATATCAATCTGACAGCCTTCTGAATCCAAATATACATTTTTTTTCTGCATATCACTGGGCACCGGAAAATGATAATAAAATGCAGTTTTACCTGTTTTGTTGTTTGTCACAAGTATTTAAAGCAACTTAATTAACGTAGTGAGTAGTAAGTATTATTTCTAAGTAGAACATGAAATTATGTTCCATACTGTTGCTGTTCTGTTATCCGCAAATGGACTAGTGAGATATTTGGCACTACCTATCCTCATAAAAACTCTTCTTGCTCTGTTCAGATTGGCGTCCATCACGAGGGAAAATTTTACGAGTTTGTGCCTTGGACTGGGACAGTAAGCTGGGACATTGCTCCTTGGGGTCACTGGAGGATGTCTGGCGAGAACAAAAATCATCTGGTAATTATTATTATTATCCAATGCGGTTAAAATGTGAACTCTGCTTGAATGTTTGCCAGTACTTGTGTTGGGTTTCTTGACGTGTATTCATAACTGAGCAGATGCACACTTTTAGCTTTTTTAGTTGTGTAGCCTTAAATGTTTTCAATTGCTATAAAATCTCTGTTGCGCTTAAACTCGAGTGCACTTTATGCATTTCGCTGTCATATTTACTGGAGGTGTTTTGAACTTTTGGGGACACTTGCATTACATTCTATGCACTGATATAGCGTACATTTCACAGGTAGAAATAGAAGCAACCACCAAAGAACCGGGGACTGCTTTGCGAGCCCCAACAATGGAGGCTGGATTAGTACCAGCATGCAAAGACACCTGTTATGGAGATCTCAAGCTGCAAATGTGGGAAAAGAAATACGATGGGAGCAAAGGGAAGGTATGCGTTCATGGTTGATTGTTTGCACAAGTCGAGGCAACTTTTCTTCCGTGCTGGAAAAATTGAACTTGTTTTCAAGTAACTTGCATATTGCATAACGACACTTGTTTCGTTGCAGATAATACTTGACACTACAAGCAACATGGCAGCGGTGGAAGTTGGGGGAGGTCCCTGGTTCAACGGGTGGAAAGGCACGACTGATTCGCCTGAGCTTGTGAATAACATCGTTGGTACTCAGGTCGACGTGGAGAGCCTGTTCCCAATTCCATTTCTCAAGCCCCCTGGTCTGTAGGTTTATTCAGAGGAACTGTGAAGAAATTGAAGCCAGTGTAGGTTCTTTTGGCTTTAGTTCTGCAATCAACTGGCCCTGTTCTTCTCTCAAAAGAAAAAAAAAGCTTGCCCTTTTCTGAGCATGTTGGCTCAGCAGTTGGTGATGCAATGCATACAGATTAAGTTTCCCATGGCTCAGAAAGCGCCACTGCATCACCTCTTGGCTTAGTTTCCAATGTTACCGAAGATAAACCCTTTTTAAGGTGGAGTTATATTTTTCTTTTGAACAGCAAAAGGGCCCGGAATAGGAGAAGGGCCCAGTACTTGCGTACAGTTCTAACACATACTCCCTCCATTCCACAATGTAGTGCCTATAGATTTTTATGAAAGTCAAATTTTGCCAACTTTGACCAAGTGTATAGAGAAAACTGTCTATATCTACAATATCAAACATGTACATTCTGAAAATACAACTCATGTAATTCAATGATGTGCATTTGGTATTCTAGATGTATCTACTTTTCTCTATAAATATGGCCAAAGTTTGTAATGTTTGACTTTTGCAAAAATCTATAGGCATCACATTATGGAACGGAGGGAGTACTCCCTACAAGATGCTTAGTAAAATAAACCAAGTGATCCCAGAAAGGAGTAAAATAAACCAAGTTTTTTCTTAATCATCCGTGCTTATCACTACAAAGAGGGGTGTCTAATTAAGAGTCTATTATGTACTCCCTCTGTTCCTAAATACTTGTCTTTCTAGGCATTTCAACAAGTGACTACATACGGAGCAAAATGAGTGAATCTACACTCTAAAATATGAATCTACACTCTAAAATATGTTTACATACATTCGTATGTAGTAGTCATTTGAAATGTCTAGAAAGACGAATATTTAGGAACGGAGGGAGTACAAAATAAGCACCTTCGCAACTTGCATTATACAAAGCGTAAGGAGCATGTAGATGTGTGCATACTGTATGTGTGTATGACGGTGTCTGCATCTTCTTTGTGATCGCATTATCTCTGCCAAACCATCGAGACCAGAGGTTCGACCAGGGAGCCAGTGATCAAATCCCCTGGCGGACCCAATTTTAAAAAAGGGATATAGCAACACAGCAGGCCCAAAACTACACACCAGACCAAATAGAGTAAATTGCAAAAAACCACCACAACTGGGGACTCTAATTCAAAAAACCATCACCATTCGATTTTTTTTAAAAAAACCGCCAACACTGTGCTGACAGTTTTCAGAAAACACTGATCTGTCGCTAAATGCATGTTGACATCGCTTCTGACAGATGGGGCCCGCTGTAAGTGCTGATGTGGCAAAATTAACATGACACCGTTGCACCTGCCTGTTACACTAGCAGAAGGGGCACTCGTCAGTGTCTCATGCGTCTCACGGGTCCAAGACGAGGTCAACGGCGAGGACGCTGGTGCCCGACGAGGGAGGCAGACGAGGTCAACGGCGAGCGGCGAGCAGCGCCGCTCCAGCTCCGGCGAGCGCCGTCGCTGGATCCAGCCCGAATCCAAGACGAGGTCAAAATCCCCCCAAGCTGTGCATCGCGCAGGAGCCGCATCAAGTGAACCCGCAGCCGGTGTGTGACGCCGCCCCATCTGCGTCGGCCGCCTCCCGCGCACGGACTGGCTCCGGTGCCGCAGCTGAGATCCGGCGTCCGCCGTAAGAGCAGCAGCTAGCCAGCAGCGAGGCACCTCCTGCTCGGGGTGGTGGCGCAATGGAGCAGAAGCCGCTCCCAGGTCGCCGGAGTCGCCCTCGCCCACCTCCTTGACCGCTCCAAGGTGGCGGCGCCGGAGCCCCTCCCGTCGAGGTCGCCATGCCGGCGGTGCACGTGCCCGGCGAGGCGTGCCCGGAGCCCGAGCTGCCGGAGGGATTCCCGCCAGCGACGCGCCCAATCTGTGCCCGCCGTCAGGATCCTGCGCACGCACGGGCCGGCTCCGGTGCCCGCAACCGAGATCCGGTGACAGCAGCCAGGATCCGGCGTCCCGCATCCCCAGCTGCGGCCGGTCCTGCGAGCCCCAGCGACGCCGCGACGCTATGTACTCGCCGGGATCCAGCGCACGGGCTGCCATTGCCTGGATGTGCTTTTTTCCTTTATATATTTTTTGTTTCAATGACAGTCGGACCCCACTTGTGTAAGAAAGGAGTTACTTGTTCAGCAACAATTCCGTCTCCCATGTCCGTCACCGTCACGCCATGTCATCAGATGCAGCGGGCCCTACTTGTCAGATTCAGCCTCAACGTTGTAAATCATGCTATTAGTGTTTTTTGCAAAATAATTACTGAATACCGGATGTTTTTTGAAAAAAAAAACGAATGATGGTGGTTTTTTGAATTAGGGTCCCCAATTATGGTGGTTTTTTGCAATTTACTCGACCAAATAACTTGGTGCTGGAACAAACTGTATTACTTACTGGAAGGAATTAGCTATACAGGATGGCCAAGAATTCACTTGATAAACAAAACATGCTTAAGCCCTAATATACAGAGGACTCGAGGCAACAGATAGTAGCACGCAAGCCAAATTGATCAAGGTAACGCGCTTCGCCCTCGTACGGCGCTCAAGCACCGATAGCATGACAGAAGCACAGCTTGCGATCAGGACTCCTGGAATGTATGGTTGCTATGCTCCTCCCCTGCACCACGACTGCCGCCGTCAGTTACACCGTTCGTCGCCCTCTACCCTGTTACGAGTATGGGGAATAAGAGGCTGTGTTACCATTGCTGTTTCTGTTCCGTCCAGCTGTGCTGCTCCTTGTGGTCTTTGCGCGAGCTTTGCGACCCTGAAAGAGCAAATGGATAGAGAAGTTAAAGGTGAATCACACCCGTTTAAGGAACCAGGTTGCAATGTATTCTTTATTTCCTCTACAAACCGCAATTATAAAATTCCTTTTTTGACATGCAGCAAATGAAATGTTTGGTCCAGCCAGCGACTATGTGGAGAAAGCACATAACGATAGCCCGCAGAGACAGAAATACTACTTATCCATTCTAGGGAATGTCAAGAACCAGATATGGCAAAAACACAGAGTACATTCGACATAAAGGTGGGAGAAGAAACTGAAAAGCAAACTAACACACATAACTTCCAGCCAGTTAGTGTAAAGAAAATCACAGATACCGCATTATCACCATTGTCATGCACCTGTGGACCAGCTGGGACAGAAACAGATAAAGGACCCCTCAATAACCAACCAGTTTACAGTTAACACTGATTCATAAGCTCCTTCGGCCATAACATTTCCAAAATCACGAGTTCAATTAGCCTATTGTTGTAAGTTCACATTTTATTTAGATTCACATGGCGCCTTAAACCTATGCCCTAGCTCCAATTTTATTGAAATCAAGATTTGTACACATTGTGCAAACAGAGTCCAGCATTCAGAATTTAAACCTCTTGAACAGAGATGGCATCATTTGGCAATTTTGACGGCTAAGACTAAAAGGACGATTAACCACAGATTTTAGTGAGTACTTACAAAATATGAGGTAATTTGTCATGCACGTGCATCATTTTATACAATGTCATGATGTAGAAAATCTACAATTCTCTATCCACATCAACATGGAAGATCGGAGAATAGTTAATTCTGGATCAGCAAAACATGATGAAATGCAGGAACTATTGTGAAGAACATTATATTATGTACATGAGCTTCCTGATGTATCAAATCTATCAACAATCACAAAGAGACGAACTGAGTGCAAAACTTAAATAAGTTCCAAAGCTAACTGTTAATAATACTTGTGGCCGAGTTGACATTGCATGTGTATTTGCAAATCAGGCTTAACTTGCGAATCAGGCTTAACTGGTATAAGTCTTGAATAACTCAATATATACCAATTTAAGCAGAAACATTAGCATGTTGTCCTACCACTACAGCATATCTTGAACATTTTGGACCCACCATTGCATGGGCTGTAAAGGCGTGGCCAGTTTCCTTCCAGTGGGACTAATGGTTTGTCCATAGTGGCAAATCCACAAAAGACATTGAAATTGTATTATCATAACAGAGATATCCATTATTTAGTTCATAAATTCTTTCAAATTATTTATTAGCTGAATTCAAAGTTGAAGTGCCTGATTCCAGATATAGCATTAATGGAATGGTTTGAAATCATTAAATGTACACATTGTTCTTCTTCTGTGAAGCACTGTAACTTTGAAGTTATTTTAATGCAATTTTAACTTTATTAATTTAGCAGTCAGTACACCATATCTTTTGTTGTGAAATGAACATACCTGTACATAGAAGTAACTAGTTACCTATACACATGAAAAGTTCAATAGACAGTAGGTTATTTAACTCGTACATGGATCAAGTCAACTTTGTGACTGGTTTTAAGGTTGCAACTGAACATTTACAGAGTTAAGAGGGCTCAAATCAACCTTTTGCTAATCAATCAACAGACAAACTGAACATACGGAGCAGAATCTAACTTTTTGTGAGGCTCATGAGGAAACATACTCGATTCCAATTAATGAGGAAGCGCATCACGACACTCAGATCAGAAACATGTACTCCCTCCGTTCCGAATTACTTGTCGCAGGTATCGATGTATCTAAATGTATTTTAGTTCTAGATACATCCATTTCTGCAACGAGTAATTTGGAATGGAAGGAGTACGAGCTAGCCTATCCGCAACAGTTAAAACGGTCTACCACTTCTTCTGATACTAAAGGGGGACAGGCAATGAGATTTGGGACACCAGCGTGGATAGCAGATGCCCGGAACAGATGGCGGGTTTACCTTGCCCATGCACTTCTCGAGGTGCGGGGCGAAGCGGCCGGCGACGACGGGGCGACCGCAGTTCATGCAGTCGACGACGTCGGCGGCGATGGCGGGGTGCGTCTGGCCGAAGACGTCGGGCGCGCCCTTGTTCCCCCCTCCTCCCCCGGCCCCGCGGGTGGCCCCGTCCTCGGCGCCGGGGTGGTCGCCGGCGACGCGCGCGGCCCAGAGGCGGAGCTCCTCCTCCTCGGCGTCGACGCTGCGGTCGAGGCCTAGGCGCGCGATGCGGTGGCACTCCGACGCCACGTCCGCCACCGCGAAGTCGAGGAGCTCCTCGAAGCAGCTCAGCACGAGCTGCGCGCGCCAGAAAAGAGGGATTCGTCAACCGAAATTGCGGGAGGAATTTGAGAAATTCAGCCCGGGCTGGTGTACCTGGGAGCGAGGGCTGACGGGGGCGTCGTTGGAGGACGACATGCCGGCGGCTTAGTTTCCGATCTGGGTTGAGGGTTTTGTTCAATGGCGGTGCGCCACCAGCCCCCTGCTGGCGGAGCAGAGGACTAGAGTGAGGGGGAAAAGGAGGGGGGTGGAGCACAATTCGGTATCGTGCAGTCATTTTCTAGCCAGCGTCAGATTTCAATCCAAGGGCTACCCGTCGTCTTTAACCTCTAGCCACCGGCTGTCTCCCTGCCTACAACCAACATCGTGCCAATTGTATTGCCACCCAACACGGCCGACACCGGTGGTTTTTGTCCGTCTTTTGTCCGTTTGAATCAGCAAAGCGAACGCACGTGTCCGACTTTCAATTTAGATCGATATGTGCATCCAACACGGCCGACGCATTTTAGTCTGCATGGTCTTAGAAAAAATAAAGCGCACCTAAGATATTTAAATTTAAAACATAATTGAACATTTAAATTAAAGTCCACGGTCGAGTCCACTTCAAACATAACTAAACATTAATAAAAACTAAAAACCCGCCTCATAGTCTCCCAGCCCGCAAGCCCAGGCATCAATGGCAACGGCGACACAACCCACGAGAAAACCTACCGGTACACTGCCCGTGCCGCCTTCTCGGGCGTCTGTTGCGCCGACGGCTTTGCTGCGCGGCGCGTGGTCCTCCCCCTCGCGCTCCCACTGCTCCTCCTCCTCCTCCTCTCGTGCCCACAGTTGCCGACGCCGTCGTCACGCTCCTCCGCCAGCCAGCGGGCCCTCCACTGGGCAAGGTAGGCCACCTCCTCCACAGGCGTTGCACTCAGACACACGGCCGACACGCTAACCCACTCCCGCACCACACCCTCCCATTGGTACCTCTCGGGGGGCGACGGGTGATCCCGGGTGGGCTCGGGCTGCTATAGGAGAGGCGATGGTGGTGGAGAGTAGACGCAGTCCCTCGCTGCCGACAGCTCGGGCGCCTCCTCGAGGCCAGGCCAGCAGGCGTCCTCCTGCCGCCGGGACTCCTCGAGGGCGTGCTGGTACGCCTCCTCTATGCGGCAAGGTATGCCGCCTCGGCCTCCTCGTCCTCTTGCGCCACCACCGGGGGCAACGGTGCGAAGCCGACGTCGATCTGGATGGCACCGCGGCGGCACACGTCGTGCTCGATGGGGAGCCACACGTCCCAGTCTGGGGAGTCCTCCATGTACGCCGGGTCATGGCGATGCGCCAGCGTGAGCTGGGCACCGTTGGTGCTAAAATCGTTGGATCTCAGGTAGGGGGTGCCAAGCTGGTGATTTGAGTAAGATGGTAATAGGAAGGATAGGGACACGGTATTTACCCAAGTTCAGACCCTTTCGAAGAGGTAAAACCCTACGTCCCGCTCTTATTATATTAATCGTGGATGGGGTAAAATACAGTATGATCTACCTCGAGATCATATGAAAGAGTTAAGCTCTGAAACCTTGAAATCGTGCCTCTACGGACCTAACCACTAAGCTTATATAAGCACCAGGGGTATCTAAGGTTTACACATGGTCGGTTATAATCTAGTAATAAACATGGATTGGCTACACCGTGCAGGAGAGGAGCAGAATATGATGATGCCCACGGGCTTTTACGAGCTCTGGATAGCGAGGAACAATGCACGGGAGGGCGCATGTTGTATCTGTCTCTTGAGTGGAAATAGATCCATGAGAGTGTTGAAAGAACGACAACCAACTCGGCCGATGCTCACTAAAGCCATTGAAGATGCAAGTATGTTGAAAGGCAATGATTATGGAGGCGGAGGAGCAGTGCTTCGGGACGACGGTGGAGGTTTTTCTCGTTGGTGCTTGTCACTTTTTTGCCTCCACCAACAATCCCGGGTTAGCTGAGATCATGGCGTGCCGGCTTGTTATTCTTTTAGCTAAGGAGTTTGGGGGTACATAAATTGCTACTGGAATCCGACTTATAGAATGTCGCTCGCAAGATTAACAATGTGGTGAAAGACCTCTTGTCACATAGCCCTCTTGTTGAAGAGGCGAAAGGACTACTCCAAGCTTTTATGGAGTTTAGGGTCATTTATGCGCATCGATCGGCGAATAAAATTGCCCATATACTAGCTAGGAAAGGTTGCAGAAATAAGCTCTGTAAGAGTATCTCTAATAGACCCTTTAAAAATCAATCCTTAAAACACGTTCAAAGGGCCCTTTAAACTGTTTTCACGGTGTGAAACTAGGCCAAAAAGAACAGATGCCGTATTTACGAATTGTATCTAGAACGATACAACAAGCGGCGACCTCCTACCTGTGCGCCGCCACCGTCCGAGCACCCTCCCACCATTTGAAAGTGCTCACTACTGCAGGATGGTCCAACCGCGACACTACGATCAGAGACTCTTCGACGAAACTGTGTGCGATGCCATAATCGCAAACAGTGGTGTAAAAAACCCATAAAAAAGGTGCAAAACATTTGCGATGACGGATGCATCAAATATGTTTCAGATTTTAGTTGCGTGTGCGATGCAGGGCATACGGTTCAATTCAATTAACTGTTTGGGATGAGGAGAAATAAAAGAAACGGGCAGCCAGATGAAGGCGTGTGCGATATACATCATACATTTCACTAGGATGAACTGTGTGTGTGATTAGGCAACACAATGTAAACGGTTCAACTAAACAAGATGTGTGTGATACGCGACAAACATGTCCGTAATCAGAAATGTGTGCGAAGACCAATAATAACACAGACGATTGCTGCTAATAAGCCGTGTGATTTGCTCTGTCTACAATAGAATATCATGTATATATATAAAACTGAAATAAACATCCAATTACATAAGTGACTATACAGATCATTCACACACACCTCAATAAACAATTTCATGCATTCTAAAGTAGGAGAAACGACCGTCTAGTCATCTACTTCTTGTGACACTCCCGCCATTGCTATGTGGCTTGATCCCTCGTCTGGGTCAAGAAGAAAATTCCTCATGTCAACGATCCGTCTGTACATCTCGTAGCTTGTGTACGCGTCCATGGCCGCGTACTTGACATGTTGTTCATCCAGTCTCTTATGCCACACACTGTGCCAGGCGTTCCTGTCCTTATTGCTCTCATTCTTCATCTTCATGTAGTAGGGGTCGATGATGGCCAAGGCGAGGTCAACCAGGGAGTTCAGTTTATTTTTGTCGCTGCCCCAGACCTTGTAGTGGCTTTGGATGTTGACAAGATTCGGGCATTTCAAGTCCGAAATCTTGAGCGCTTTTAGATCGTTGGTGGTGTCCACCGTAGCGAAACTATAGTCGGAGCTGTTGATAAACCCGGAGAAACGCTCGCAAGGCCTTGTCGCACGCACAACTGGGCAATGACAACCTTCTGATCATGCCCGACACGACTGCTGGTGTACTCGAGGTCGAAGCCGACCACTCGGTACTTGTCCTCGGCAAGGAACTGCTTCATAGTTTGGATGGAGCTCTCCACCGAGACCGAATCATTCGTGTACACCACCGAGAGGGCCTTCCCCCTCACGTGGGTGTCCACTACATGATGCGTGGTGAACTACCACCGTTGTTGTCGTCGGCCGCTGGGAGCGCCATTGGAGCCACGGGAGCGCCATTGGAACCGCTGGATGTCCTCTCTGTATGTGTCCTCGTGTGTGTGCTTATTGTGTCGTGTGAGACGAGAGATGAAGGTAAATGGCCGCAGGAATAAAAGGGGGGCGGGCGGCGTGGATTCTCGGCGCTTCCGCATGGCAGTTTTTGCAGCGGGTAACTGCATCATCGCGCCGTGCCCAGCGCAACCGCATGCACACGAACGTGTGTGATCGTGCATCGGCCCCAAACACTAGCAGCGCATGTGGAGGGACAAGGGCAGAGCACCCGAAGGGACGCGAGAGCAGAGCGCGCGCGGTGGGACGCGAGCAGAGCGCGCCGCGTCCGCCTGAACCGCAAGCAACCACACGCATAGAGCAGTTGAACACGCAGGAAATGATCGTCTACAAGTCGGTCGACAGTTGTGTCGCTGCGTAGAGAGCGGCCGTGTGCTACCACCTCCGTCTAGTCTATAGTCCCCTTTATATGCTGTGCCATATTTTGCCCTCAAATTTAACCAAAAAAATGTTAATGCATGTTATAAAAATTATATAATTGGAAACTGTGTTCAAATACGAATCCAACTATATAATCTTTGACGACATGCATTCATATTTTATTAGTTAAATCATACTTATAAACCAGGACGGGGGTATAGTAGGTAATTAAATCGCAAACATTTTTTAATAACCGTATGTGTACGTGATCTTTTGTCCTCCTCTCGTATGTCTTGTCACCCCGCTACCGCAAACGGCTTACATCGCAAGCTTGCGTAGCGCGTGGGGGCGTTCTTTTGGCCAAACGACGGTGCCAATGAATCGTCGGTGAGCCCGTTCCCGTGCAACCTCGCAGGTTCCCGTGCAAGCTTCCCGCCCGACTCGGTGAAATCCCCCAAAATCCTAATGCTTACCGGCCTGCTATAAAAACCCTCACGGACGGCAAGTCCTGCGTCATATTTTTTCCTCCCTCCCTGTAGCTTATCTCGTCTGCTTCTCCCACAATCGCCAATGGCACCGGTCCCTCGTCGTCGCTCAGCCACTCAGCCATCATCAGAGGACAGCTCCAGCTGGGAGGCTATACCGCGGCGGCGGCGCAGTCCCCGGTGTAGTTTAGTGCACGTGACGTCCCTGTTGGGTGTGCACGTAGCCAGGGTCATCGTCTGCTCCGCCACCGCGGCCCGAAGGCGGGAGGTGGCCGTCAGGGCCGCCACCCCACTGCCGGCCATCGTGGCCATCACCCGCTCTGCCACCGCGGCCCGAAGGCGGGAGGTGGTGGTCGTGGCCGCCACCCCATCATCGGCCGCCGTGGCCGCTAGCCCACCGTCGACCGCCGGAGTCATCACCCGCTCCGCCATCGCCGCCCAAAGGCGGGAGGTGGATGCCCGCACATGCGTTAGTGACCTTGCGCGCTACACCGAGTTCCTGCAGGAGGAGGAGGAGCGCCTCGTCGAGCATGCAAAGAGCCTTACCGTTGCCATGGCCGCTGCCGTGGCCGTGGCACACGCCGCCTCAAAGGCGAGGAATCAGGAGATCTACGAGGAGAACCACCGCTTTGAGAGGGGTCGTCTGGAGCAGCAGAGGGCATTCGAGGTGAGCGTCGCTGAAGCTGCAACAGCAGCAAGCACCGTATTGCGGTTGCCCAGCTCGTCGGTAGGCTCCTCCTCCGCCTCTTACCGAGCGCGCTCAGCAGAGGAGAGGCAGTCGGAAGTAGTACAAAGCCCCTCCGCAGTAGTAGTAGTATTTAGGGGCTATTTTATTCAGTTCATTTGACTATAGATGTGGTGGAACTGTACAACATACTTAAAGTTAGCTAGTATATATAGTTGTACTAGCTATTTCAGTACGTGGTTGGCAACAATTGGGGAAAAGTTTGGTCGGTTCAGCTATCAAGTTGAACTGTTTGTATAAATTAAGAACGACTGCTTAATCTATGAATGAAATATATGCTTAATTACTGAATTTTAGTTGCAAGAATTAGATACTGCTAGTGATTTTTAGCTTCATATTTTGACAAATCACAATGTTACAAGGTTGACAAATGGCAATGTTACTAGATCAACAAATGTTAATCTTTCCAGTTTGACAAATGGTAACATACCCAATATGACAGATGCAAATCGCACCAAATTGTTTGTAAGTGGTTGCACACGAGTCATCCAAAAAAACCCGTTTGCGTTGAAGAGATGCACAAATCCTGCTCTCACTTTGCATCATGTCGTCCCGGGGCGCGGGAGGACGACAGCCGGCGGCGCTGAGAGGTAGCGTTCGACGGTGGCGTCACATGCTGCTGAGGGGGCGCGCGCATAGAGAGAAAGGCGGGCGGTCATGGAAGTCAAAGGGTTCGCTTCCCAGTGAGCCTACACAGCGTACAGCTCGCACGCTTCCCGGTGAGCCTGCGCATTCGAGGACAGCTTGCATGCCTCTCGGTCAGCCTACGCACCGGACTGCGCTCGCATGCCTCCCATTCAGTCAAGGTCAAGCAGCTATCCGCACGGCACCTCCTACAGCCATTAAAACCAAGACACGTGGCGTCACGTGAATGGTTAACAGAATGCACACGGTTTGAATTATATAAACGTTTGAGATATTAAAGTGGCAGCTATTTTTTCAAAATGCCTATGTTGGCTGTCATTATTCGAGTGCGCCTTCTCTCAAAATAAATACGAAAAATACCACAGCATGTCGGGTGCCATTCCATGATAGAATGCCAAGTTTCATGAATTTCAGACGAGTTTTGGATTTACTAGAATTTTAAAATAAATTATCTCAACATTTTGCCGGCAATCAACGGTGCCCTGGTGTTTGAAATTCATTCTCATTTCTTGCATGGGACCTAAGCATGCACCCAAGGACACAAATTTATTTTTTTAACCAATTTATATGCACTGTAGCATGTGCATGTAGTTCTGTCGGAGTAAATGAACACGGGTAGCCTAGCCGGCTCCCCCTGGCCCTTCTAGAAAAATTACGAGCCGATCCGGCTCTCAAGAACCCAAGACGTGGGGCCGCCTTCCCCTCGCCGGCTGTCTCCCAAACCGACTATCGAAAGGCGGCCCGACTTCAGCCCTCATGAAGAAAGCCGTTGGAGGGCCAGCTCCAAGAAGCCGGCCGCGAGAAGGCCGACTCCAAGAAGCCGGCTCCCACAAAGCGGTCAAGATCGTACCCTCGAAGTCTGCATCCACATAACGGCGATGTGACGGGGCGTGGCTACAGTAAAACCTACCACCCCCGAATCCCGAAGCACGCCTGGCACAGTGCGCCATACGGGTGGCCATGACCCGTCCGGCGCGGCACTGTTGCCATGTTGATCCTGATGTCATCCACGACGGGCTGCCAGCGCGGCCCACGGGCGGTGGGCCCCTTCGGGTAGAGAGACACCCGAAGGCGGCCAGGCCTCCCCCAGTCGGCCCAAGACAGAGCCGGCTCCCCACAGCCGGCTTGCCACCTCCCTCGAAGGAGAAGCCCCATTAAGGAGACAAGACGCGGTAAGGCTACAGCGATCACCCGCCGGACGGCAGCACTGTAGCCACGCCCACCTCGGCGAAGCCCTCGTCACCAGGATTGAGAAACAGTAACCAACCACCGACAAGGCCCATGACAGTGGGGCCTGCCTGTCGACCAAGGAGCCGGCAGCCGGCGGGACCCACCAGCCGGCGGGCCCTAGCAGCCAGCGCAGAAGCCGGCGAGTGTAGACACAAACGACTGGGCCCCACGCCCAGCCGGATTACCATTGTACCCCCGGGGGGTAGGCCTATATAAACCCCCCGGGGCACCCATGCAAAGGGTTGATCCAAGCTAGTTCTAGACACCACATAGAGAGGGAAGGAGGGCCAGCCGTGCTCTTCTTCTTCTTCTCACAAAACAACTCAAGTAGCATCGTGTAGCTACTTGTTCATCCAGTGATCATGCGGAGACCCCACAGAGCAGCAGTAGGGGTGTTATCTCCATGGAGAGCCCCGAAGCTGGGTAAGATTCGCCCGCGTGCATGTCTTCGCCTCATCCCGCTTCCAGGCACCGGCGACGTCTTACTAGCACCCACAATGATAAGCCACCCGTTGGCATATGTCGCACCTACCACCCGATATTTGGCGCCCACCATGGGGCCAGGTGCACCGTCGTCCGGAGACCTGTTCTGGACGGGAACCCTCTTCCTCCCCAGCGAGCGTAGCCAGCCCGGCACGCCCGACGGCGCTTGCCACGACGCGCTGCAAGGTGTCACCAATGTCTGCGCAGCGAGCGGCCTCGCCGATCTCCTTGACAAGACCCTCATCTCCGACAAGCTCGCCTCTGACGCGGGCACCGACAACCTCGTCAACCTCCTCGGCCAGCTCCACGTCTCCGGCGAGCCTGCCGTGGACTTGGAGTCTGTTGGCTCCACCGATCTGATGCCTGTCGACTCTGACACGGCCTCGCTCGACACTTTCCCCACCGATGTCACGATCTACAACGACCCGCTTCCCCGGGCCGATGGCCGCGACGCTGTCACCACCGAGGTGATGGTCATTGGCCACGGCGGCGCTTCTGGCGACAGCGCCCATGACGCCCCGCATGCGGCGGTCCATGACTTGTCCATCCCCCTCCCGGCCGATGCCGACGCCGAAGCACTGGAGGCTCGCTGCCTCGCCCTCCTCGCGGAGGGCCAGAAATTGGCTTCCATGAGACGCCTCACTGAGGCCCACCGACGCGAAGCCGATCGCGCCGCCTGTGGCACGCCGCCCCTAGGCGGGCCCAGCCGGGCCGACGTTGTCAGACAGCGCGACGCTGTCGTCGCTGACACGCTAGGAGTCGACCGCCCAGTCTACGCCACTCCACTCGAGAACCTGCGCGCCGCCCAGGCGGCCGTAGACGAGCTAGACGGATTGGGGGCCGAAGAACTCCCCCACATGACCAGACGCATCCAGCAGCTAATCAATGCGGCCGCGCAGCGGCACAAAGTCGACGCCCGCGCGGAAAGCCCTCCCCCGCGCCGAGATCATGGCGCGACGTCTCGGACGCCGACTACGGGTAAAACCTGCGCGCGGCACGAGAAAGAGCCGGCTGCCAGCCGAAGCTGAACCCGAATCTCCATCGAGCGAGACGCAGAAGGCCATCCCCGGGCCGTGGAGTGGCGGGGCAACCCGCCTCCGCCTCGGCCCCGTGGGGAGAGACATCCCACCCCACCGCTTGTTGCGCATCCGACTCTCAGCGGCCGACTAGGTCGCCGCGAAGGAGTCGGCGAGAACGACACCCTCCATCGGATCGACCGCCTAGCGCGATCCCTGGCGCTGGAAGAAGAAGATGATGTCGGCCCGCCTTGCTTCGGCCCCCGCATCCGCGACGAGCCTTTCCCCAAAGGGTTCTCGCTCCCAAGAGACACACCCAAGTACAACGGCTCCGTGAAGCCGGAAGATTGGTTGATCGGCTACTCCACGGCGGTTAGTATAGCAAACGGCAACAGGCGCGTTGTCGTGAAGTACGTGCCCCTCATGCTGCAAGGCACGACGCGGACCTGGATCAATAGCCTCAAGCCATACAGCATCAACAGCTGGCTAGACTTCACAGAAGCCTTCGTCCACAACTTCACCAGCACCTACAAGCGGGCTCCCAAGCCCAGACATCTCTCCTTGTGTGTACAAGGCCCCGCCGAGTCCACTCATAACTACCTCACGCGTTGGGCCGAGCTCCGCAACTCTTGCGAAGGGGTGCACGAGGTGCAAGCCATAGAATACTTCACTGCCGGGTGCCGAGAAGGCACCCTCCTCAAGCACAAGCTCCTCTGCGATGAGCCGACTACCCTCGACGAGCTTCTGGTCATAGCGGACAAGTACGCCACCGCCGACTCCTCAATGAAGACCGAACTCCGGGTAGACGCGTCCGGGAAAGTACTCAACCCGGCGCCCAAGACGCCGGCTGGGGACTCCGGCCGACGCCCACACCAGAACGACCACAAGCGCAAGGGCCCTGTGCCGCCCTCCACCAGTCGGCAGGTGGCCACAATCGAAGACGAGCAGCCCGAAGGGCGGCCCGCACCCAAGAAGCAGAGGGGCGGCAAGCTGGCTTGGAAGCCGGCCTTCTCCTACGAGCAAACTCTCGACGCCCCATGCAAGTTCCACAGCGGCACGAAGCCATCCAACCACACAACCCGGAAGTGCCACTGGCTCACCCGAATCTCGAAAGGCGAAGGGCTCGCGCCGCCTCCGGCTCTGCAGCCGCCGACCACTCGGCCTGCAGTCGGAGCCGTGCACGATGAGTTCCCCGACGAGCATGCCGCCTATGTCGTCTTCACAAGCCAGCCCAAAGACCGGCGCGGCAGACGCCGAGAGCACCAGGAAGTCAGCATGGTTGCTGCCAACCCCGCCGAGCACATGCACCGGTCAGAAAAACCTATCAGCTGGAGCCGGGCCGACCACCCAGAGGTGATGCCATCTCCCGGCTCTTATGCGTTGGTTCTGGATGCCACCCTTACAACGGACAGACGCGCCACCCGTTTCTCCCGCGTGCTGGTAGACGGCGGAAGCAGCATCAACATCCTGTACCGTGACACCCTGGAGAAGCTGAACGTCAAGACGAAGCAACTCATGCCTACTCGGACTGTGTTCCATGGCATTGTACCTGGCCTATCCTGCGCCCCCATTGGAAAGATCCAGATTGATGTACTCTTTGGGGACAAGGATCATTTCCGCCGGGAAGTGATCTGGTTTGAAGTGGTGGACCTGGAGAGCCCCTACCATGCATTGCTTGGCCGCCCTGCCTTGGCCAGGTTCATGGCAGTTCCCCACTATGCTTACCTCAAGATGAAGATGCCGAGCACCAAGGGCGTCATCACCATAGCTGGCAATTACAAGAAGTCCTCCGAGTGCGCAGCAGCCAGCAGCCGGCTGGCCGAGTCCCTTGTGATTGCCGAAGAAAAGAAGATGTTGGACCGAGTTGTGGCCATGGCCGGCAAACAGTCGGCCTTGTCCCCCGATCCCAAGGAGTACGATGCCCAAGGATCTTTCCTGCCGGCCAAGGAGACGAAGAAGATACCCCTTGACCCCGAGCACCCAGAGAGGTTTGTCGTCATCGGGGCAAGCCTAAACAACAAATAGGAAGGCGAGCTTGCCGATTTCCTCCGTGAGAATCGGGACATCTTTGCATGGTCCCCCAAGGACATGCCGGGTGTTCCGAAGGAATTCGCCGAGCACAAGCTACACGTCCGAGAAGACGCAAAACCAGTCAAACAACCCCTCCGCCGACTGTCGGAGGAGAAAAGAAGGATTGTGGGAGAGGAGATAGCCCGGCTTCTGGCAGCCGGCTTCATTATGGAGGTTTTCTTTCCAGAGTGGCTCGCCAACCCGGTCCTCGTGCTAAAGAAGAACAACAAGTGGCGCATGTGCATAGACTACACGAGCCTCAACAAGGCTTGCCCCAAAGATCCCTTTGCCCTGCCAAGGATTGATCAAGTGATAGACTCCACGGCCGGATGTGAGCTGTTGAGTTTCTTGGATGCTTACTCAGGATACCACCAGATAAAGTTAGATCCGGCAGACCGCCTGAAGACCGCCTTCATCACGCCATTCGGAGCCTTCTGCTACCTGACTATGACATTCGGCTTAAGAAATGCCGGTGCCACTTTTCAGCGTTGCATGCAGAAATGCCTCCTCAAGCAGCTCGGCAGAAACGCCCACGTCTACGTAGACGACATTGTGGTGAAGACGGAGAAGCGCGGCACCTTGCTGGAAGACCTCAAGGAAACATTTGAGAACCTGCGCCGGTTCCAGATCAAGCTCAACCCCGAGAAATGCGTGTTCGGAGTGCCAGCCGGCCAGCTCCTAGGCTTCCTGGTCTCTGAACGCGGCATCGAATGCAACCCTGTAAAGATCAAGGCCATTGAGAGGATGGCGATTCCCACCAAGCTTCGAGACGTCCAGAAGTTCACCGGGTGCTTGGCCTCCCTAAACCGCTTCATCAGCCGGCTCAGAGAGAAAGCTCTCCTCCTCTACCGCCTCATGAAGAAGACCACTCACTTCGAGTGGAACGACCAAGCCGACCAAGCTTTTCACGAGCTGAAGAAGATGCTGGCCACGCCGCCTATCCTGGCGGCGCCGACTGAGAAAGAGCCCATGCTCCTCTACATTGCCGCAACCAGCCGGGTGGTCAGCACTGTCATCGTAGTCCAACGCCCAGAAGAGGGCCGAGCCCAGCCGGTCCAGAGGCCGGTGTACTATTTGAGAGAGGTGCTGTCTACCTTGAAGCAGAACTACCCGCACTACCAGAAGATGTGCTACGGCATGTACTTCGCCGCCAAGAAGCTGAAGCCCTACTTCCAAGAGCATCCCATCACGGTTGTATGCACCGCCCCGCTGGCTGAGATCATAGGCAGCCGGGATGCATCCAGCCGGGTGGCGAAATGGGCCATCGAGCTGGCCCCCTACACGATCTTCTACCAGCCTCGCACCGCCATCAAGTCCCAAGCATTGGCCGACTTCCTCGTCGACTGGGCCGAGACCCAGTACCTGCCGCCAACTCCCGACTCCACTCATTGGCGCATGCACTTCGATGGGTCCAAGATGCGCACCGGCTTGGGAGCCGGCGTCATCCTCACCTCTCCCAAAGGCGACAAGCTCAGATACACGCTGCAAATTCACTTTGCCGCCTCCAACAACGTGGCCGAGTATGAGGCGCTCATACACGGGCTCCGGCTTGCCAAAGAGCTCGGCATATGCCGGATCCTATGTTACGGCGACTCGGACTTGGTAGTCCAGCAGTCATCCGGCGACTGGGACGCCAAGGACGTAAATATGGCAAGCTACCGCTTCCTCGTTCAGCAGATCAGTGGGTACTTTGAAGGATTCGAATTCCTCCACGTACCGCGAGCCGACAACGAGCCAGCTGATGCCCTGGCTCGAATAGGCTCCACTCGGCAAGCAATACCAACCGGTGTCTCTCTACAACGCCTCCTCAAGCCGTCTATCAAGCCGTCTCCAGAGTCCGATTCCATCTTCGTGCCGCCTGACCCCGATACAGTCGGGTCCGGCTCGAAAAACCAAGCGGGTGACCCGGGGACTTCGATAGTCGGCCCGGGGACATCAGCAGGCGGCTCGGGGACTTCCGTAGTTACGCCTGACCCGAGGACTGCCACACCCGGCTCGGGGACTGCGGTAGTCGGCCCGGAGACTGCACCAACACAACAGGCGGCGGCCGACTCCAGCATTTCACCACCCAGCCCGCCCGCCCTGGTCGCAGTAGCCGCGTTGGCAATAGAAGAAGTCGCAGCTCCATCATGGGCTCAGTCCATCCTCAACTTCCTAATAAACCAAGATCTGCCGGCTGACGAAACAGAGGCAAGACAAGTCCAACGCCGAGCCGGAGCATACACAATCGTCAACAAAGAGCTCGTCAAGCGCAGTGTCACTGGAGTCCTCCAGTGATGCGTCGAGCAAGAGAAGGGCATTGCAATCCTCAGAGACATCCACCAAGGAGAATGCGGCCACCATGCGGCCTCAAGATCACTCGTCGCCAAAGCTTTCCGCCATGGTTTCTTTTGGCCGACTGCTTTGGATGACGCCAAGGAGTTAGTTAAACATTGCAAAGGGTGCCAACTCTTCAGCTCTAAGCAACACATGCCGGCTTCGGCACTCAAGACCATCCCCCTCACTTGGCCCTTCGCCGTTTGGGGACTGGACATGGTGGGCCCATTCAAGACGGCGCGCGGCGGCATGACACATCTGCTTGTCACTGTGGACAAATTCACCAAATGGATTGAGGCAAAGCCGATCAAGAAGTTGAATGGGCCAACTACCGTGACATTTATCACAGATATAACAACTCGGTACGGCGTGCCACACAGCATCATCACCGACAATGGCACGAATTTCGCCAAGGGAGCCTTGGCACGTTTCTGCGCGACGCAAGGCATCCGGTTGGACTTAGCGTCCGTTGCCCACCCGCAGTCAAATGGCCAGGTCAAGCGAGCCAACGGCCTCATCCTTTCCGGCATCAAGCCCCGACTGGTCGTACCATTGGAACGTTCGGCCGGCTGTTGGCTCGATGAGCTGCCGGCCGTCCTCTGGAGTCTACGCACTACCCCAAACAAGTCAACCGACTTCACTCCTTTCTTCCTCGTGTATGGTGCCGAGGCGGTCATCCCAACTGACATCGAGTTCGACTCGCCTCGGGTAACCATGTACACGGAGGCGGAGGCCAAGGAAGCATGAGAAGACGGCGTCGACCTGCTGGAAGAAGGCCGGCTATTAGCCCTCAGCCGGTCTGCCATCTATCAGTAGGGCCTGCGCCGCTACCACAGCCGGAAGGTCAAGCCAAGATCCTTCCAAGAGGGCGATCTTGTGCTCCGGCTGATCCAGCGAACAGCCGGCCAGCACAAGCTCTCGGCCCCTTGGGAGGGCCCCTTCGTCATCAGCAGAGCTTTAGGCAACGACTCCTACTACCTAATCGACGCGCAGAAGCCGAAGGCACGAGAGAGAGACGACTCCGGCAAGGAGTCGGAACGACCATGGAACGCCAACCTCCTCCGAAGATTTTACAGTTGAAATGCAGTATGTATCATGCTAACTTTTGTACTAAGTACGAGACAATAGGCCCCCCGAGGAGAGCTTGGGGACTGCCATCTTTTATCTATGAATGAAGAATATCATGCTTATGACCTTGTCATTACATTCACTTTTTTCGTCCGACACCGGGTTCGACTAGTCGGCCGGGGGACTGGCCGCCTGGAGTTATATTAGAAGTCCTACCCGCGGTCAGACAAGTAGTGTGCTGGCACCCAAGCCTTCTCTTGCCAAAAGTCGCAGTTCGAAGAAACGTCTGTCCGGCTGACAAGAGTTAAAGGCAGGAAAGGACGCCCACACGAAAAACGGCTAGGGACTAACGGACTAATATAACAAAAGCCGGTTTTTCTCCCACCACCGACCGACTACCAGAGTAGCCGGCCGGCCGGCTTCCATTCACCTTGCTTAAATCTAAGAAAGCTCGAGTACTTGCCTTCCCAAAAGGGGAAGGCGGCAAAGGAAACAGCCTAAGGACAAAAAGCATACACAAATGGAAACCAAACACGCACACGATCATATTTACACAAAAGGCCTTCAAAAGGCCAGCATTCAACATAGTTCGAATACACCCCCAGTGGGTGGAACTGCGCAAGTTTAATAAAAATTGTTCAAAGGGTAACAAGCAGGAAAAGCAAGGACGACAGTTTAGGCCAAGGGAGCGACTGGCGAGTCGGGCAGGTCGGTGGAGATGGCAGTGCCGGCTGGAGGAGTGGCCGGCTGGCGAACCTCGGCACGATCACCGCCTCCCGCAGAGGGCGCGCTAGCACGCGCCTCGTTGCTAGAGGCACGGTCAGGTTGAGGCTGGCTGGCCGCTTCATCGGCCGGCTCAACGTCTTCGCCTTCCTCTCCTTCGTCGTCTTCGCCTTCATCGCTGGAGGCGATGTCCTCTGCCGAGTCCTCACACGCTGCCGGGTCCAGCCCGAACCACTCCTCCGGCTGGGCAACGCCGTCGTCATTTATTTCAGGAGCGAAGACGCTGATGTCAGTGCACTCGGCGATCGTCGAGGCACGCTGAGCGATAGCCGGCCGCACCTCCTCCATCTCCTCATCGGCCTCCAGCCGCCAGGTGCGCAGCTGGTCCAGGTTCAGCCCGGGATACTAGGCTCGGACGAACTCCAGCGCCCGCCCAGCTCCAAGCCGGGCCGCCGATGCCTTCCAGGCCTCGAAGCGGCCAACTGCAACCTCCAGCCAGTCAGCAGTCCGACTCGGGATGCGGGGAATCATTTCGCCTGGCCAGAGGGCGGCCAACACCTGCGCCCCGGTGCGCTGGAGCCGGTGGAGCATGCGGCGGGCCGGCTGCAGTCGGGCTTGGACCGCCAAGAGTTGCTCCTCAAGCGTCCGGCTCGCGTCCGGCACGATTTCAGCCCCCGCCTATCGGTGCGCCTCGCGATGGGCTTTGATGGTTTGGGTGGCGAAGACGGAGTAGCCGGGAAAGTAGTCTGCACAGAGAACAAAAGCAGCACAAGTCGGAACACAAATCAGGGGGCAAGGGGCAAGCAAGGAATGAGGAAGGTGGCTTACCATCGATCAGATCCTCGATACGACCGAAGCCCTCGCTCAGCGCTTGTTTTGCATGAGCCCAGCCCGCCGCTTCGGTCTCGAACTCGGCCTTCAGGGCGTCCTCACTGTTCTGCACCTTCTTCAGGGCCGCCTTGTGGCTCTCCTCCTGGTCGGCCAACTTCTTAGCCAGGCGGTCACGCTCCAGGACCAAGGCGTTGTACTCGGCTTCCTTGGCACGAAGGGCGGCCTGGGCCCCGCTGAGCTGCCCCCTCAAGTCGGCATTGGCTCCTGCAAGCATGAAGACAAAGGAAAAATCAATAAGGAAGAAGTCGTCAAGGAAGATCCGACCCGACTGCTCAGCAGTCGGCCCGAATCTCGGGGACTACACCCAGTGGGTGCGCTGACGCGCCCCCACAGGAGATGAGCGAAACAAAGCACGCACTCCGGCTGCTGGTCAGGTCCTCGGTTCTCCGGCCCAGCTCCTGAGCCTGGGAGTTGAAGGCAGCAGCGCGGAGGTTATGATACTCTTGGAAGATCAGACAGGAGGCGAGGATAAGATAGTTGTCAGGACCTAGTAAGTTCCAAGCCGCCTGCGCAGCAGCCGACTCGGAACTCGGGGACTACACCCAGTGGGTGCGCTGACGCGCCCCCATGGAAGAAATCAAAAGAGAAAAATAACCAAGGCCAGAAGGCTCACCCGGATGACGGCCCGCGTCACGAGGAACTCTTGGGTGGATCGCTGCAGCGAGGCGGCCTGGGCTTGAAGCCGGTTCTGGACCTCCTGGGCCGCCGCATTCAGCTCGCCCGTCCCCCCACTCGGAGTCCACTCGGATGTGCTGACGCTAGCCGCCTCCAGGGCCTCCGCCGTCTGGCTGGCGCCCGCAGCTCGGTGCGGCTCCGGCACGGAGGTGCCTCCCCCTGTGCGCCGGTGCATTGCCGGCTGCACCTCGAGGCCGGCCCCTGCCTCCGGCTCGCCCCCGGCCGACTGCTCTGGCGCCGCGGCTGGTTGGCCGCTTTGGCCCGCTCCAGTCGGCGCCATCTGCGGCGCCCCTCCACGAAGACCACGTGGTCCTCCCTCCTCTCCATCACCGGCGGGTCTTGGTCGACCTCCTCCGACGGGGGCACGGGGATGTCGGGGGCCACGGTGCGGAGGGGAACGACAAGCAGCGGAGGCTGGTTGTGCGAGGCCTCCGCCTTCGTCTCCGCGGCTGCTGCCTCCGCCCGGGCCTTGGCCGTCGCGTCGGCCTGCTCCTTCGCCGCTTGGGCGGTCCTTCGCTCCGCCGCCTCCCGTTCCTCCCGCGCCTCCCGTGCATTCCGCTCCGTGGCCTCCCCAAGGTCGGCGCGGGGGTCCACGCGACGGGAGCCT